>NC_080419.1:72704596-72810925 GCF_029873635.1 Malania oleifera | reverse complement strand
TGGTATTCTAAGGTGTGGGGCTGAAGGGGGGAGATGTCCTCCCCCATGTTGAATAGTCACGGACTGGTTCGAGACTCGTTAGAAAGTTAGGTACGCCATCCTAGTAAGGCGGCGTGGTTGAGGTCAGTCATGAATGACCATAGTTGTAAACAGTGCCGCTCCACCTGTTGTGACACCCCATTTTTTACCCCCCGGCCCAATATATGTATGACATATTATTATTACTTGGTATTTTATTATGATGATTATGTGTGAGGGAGGTTAGGCGGAGGAGGAGGAGGAGGATGAATGGGCACCAAAGCGGAGGAGGAGTAGGAGGAGGGGGCGGAGATGTAGGAAAGAGGACGGGGAGGGGAGGCGATGGGGGAGGTGAAGAGGGAGGAGGATTATGAGGAGGGCAGGATGAGGGACAGAGGTGTAAGTGGTGAGGAGGAGGAGGAGTTTTACCTGGAGGATGACGTAGGAGGATGAGTGAGGATTGGTGAGAGTGGGGATTAATATTATTAGTATTATTTTATTGATGTATTATTATATTTTACCTGAGGAGTAGGATTAATGATAACCATAATAGTAGTATATATTATTTCTAAAAAAAGAAAAATACCAAAAACTGAAAAAGGAAATGTTTTTAGGGTTTTTTTCAAAATTATTTTTATAAGAAGGGGGGCGGCTATACACAGCGCCGGGGGGCAAAGCCAAAGCAGAACAAAAAAAAAAAAAAAAAACTTTCTTCTTCTGCTTGTTCTTCTTCATCGTCTTCTTCTTCTTCAACTTCTTCTTCTTCTTGCTCCAACTAGCTACCATCCCTCACGGCCACCTACTCGTCCATCCTCTCATCCCGTGCAGTTCCCCCTCACGCCAGCCACCATACCGACAACACCAGCGAACGGCCCCTGCTGCCACCGTCCCAACTCCACGGTCCCCATCCTCCAACCAGTTGCAACGCAACTCCGGCCACCACCATACCGCCAGAATCTCTAGCCCGAAGACCCTCTGCACAGCCACGACACCACACAGGTACCCTTGTCCAAAGGCACCCACGCCCGGCCATCCATCACCGCCGCAATGAACCTGCAGATTCAGAACCAAGCAGAGACTCACAATCGTCATCACCATCGCTGTCATCGTCGTCTCCATCGCTGCCGCAAGCTCTCTCATTCGCCGCCGTTCGCCGTCACCGTGCCGAACTCCAGTCACCGTCTCTAACTGTCAGTCCGGCAGAACCCACAGCAACTCCTCTCTACAACCACGTCACACACTCACCGGCCATCCTCTGTCACGGCCGACCACCCCTCCCCACCTCTGTAAGTCCCTGCACTCACTCACACTGTCACACACATGCCTGTGTATATATCTTTTTTTTTGGATTTGTTTGGGGTTTTGTCATATAAAGATTATTTTTTTTATTGTACATTTAATTGGTATTTTATATATGCGTATATCTAACATTAATTGACTTTTTGCAGGATTTTTCTAACTTTGGCAGAAATTTTAATTCAGGTTTCATATATATAGTTGACGTTGATTTACTTATTTATTTATTTTGTTTTGCAGGGTTCATTTTTGTCATAGTATTCATTTAGGTTCGAATTTTTATTGTTTATATTAATGCATGTTAAGTAATGAATATTGTTGTCTTTTAATGTGATAATATGATATTTGTGTCTTTTTTTTTTTTGCAGGATTTAAATTCATTCTTCTTAGGATCGTATGCTAATTTTTGTGATTATGCACATTTTAGAATGTAATATATTTATTATTTCTTAACCTTTCATTAGTTCCCATGTTTTAATCCTAAACTTGGTTTATTTCCTTTATTAGTTATTTCCTTATTTGTGTAGTGGTGTTTATAGGATATTGGTGTACCGCTTGGAGAGTTATTATCATTACTTTTTACTTATTATGGAATTTTCATTATTGTGTGATGTTTTGGATATTTTGTTCGTTATCATGTTTATATTATTCCTATGTCCATCTTATATATATTGTGGTATTTATAGGTATTACTATGTTCATATATTATTATTTTTATCTTTAGGCGTAGTTTATTAGGTTTATCTTTATCATTATGTTTACATTACTCTTATGGTGGTATTTATATTTTAGTCTATAAGTATTAGTTTATTATTATGGCATTTTAGTATTATTATTAGTTCATATGGTATTTTAGTATTTAAGTTCATATTATATGTTTATTGTTATTATTATGAATTATACGGTATTATTATTATATTTAGTATCACGTATTAGGGTTTTTTTTAAGTATTTTAACATATAGAATACAACTTAATATGGTATCTTTAGGATGTTTAGCATTACCTATTAAGATAGTTTTAGTATTCTCAGTATATAAGGTATTACTTTTTGGATAGAATCTTTAGTATTGTAATATATATGATATTTTATTACCTATTTTGACATTTTTAATATTTTAAGTAGTTGTTGATTATCCTATTATCATATATTAAAACCTCCCATACTAGTATTTTACTATAAAAGTTTTATATATAATTTCAAAATTTTGGGAGTGTATTTTTTTAATTATTATCCCTATGATTTTATTGCGAGGGTATGAGCCTTCGGGCATCACGTATCCTAAGCTCTGAGGGAATATATATATGTATATATTATCTTTATTTATTTATTTATTTTACATGTATTTATAAATTCATAAAAAGGAGTAATTTAAAGAATTATTAGATTAACTTAGGGATAATTTCAAATTAATTAGGTACCGTTCGTAAGAACGGGCGCGTAGGGGGTGCTCGTACCTCCCCCTCGCGTAACCGAACTCCCGGCCCCAACTTTGGTAATGTATACCAATTCTACCCCTAACGGGGTAGTAATCATGTGTTCTAACCGCACTAAAGGTTAGTGGCAACTTCAATATCCATGTTTTTCCATAAAAATATTAAATTGATTTTTAAGTTCGCCGCCCGGGGCACACGCGCTCCCAGGACGTCGCGACACCTGTTAAGTGAGCTGTAGTGGAATCCTTGTGCTGGTGTAGCTAAGGCGGGGATGTAGGCACAATTGGCCGAACCCCGATAACATATCGTGTGTGTATTGTTTATATTTTCGTAATTTATATTTTCGCACGTGTATGTTATAGTGTGAATGTTGCGTATGATTTAATTTCCGTGTATATTTATCTTCGCATATTGGAACTGCATAGACAGACCCTAGGTTTGTGTAATATCGATTATTGGATTAGTTGAACCTAGGACAAATTTTAAACACCCAATTCACCCCCCCTCTTGGGGTTGCACCAAAACTAACAGAAGGCATCGGTCGACTGGCCATAGGCGATTTCCAAACCCTTCGTTGGTTTGGTCGGCTGGCCGTAAGAGCCGACCTACTAGTTCATTAGGCCGGTCGATTGGGGCATTTTTGTTCTACAAAGGTCGGTCGACTAGGCTATGTAAATTGGATGAGTACTAAGGTCGGTCGGTCGGGCTCATTCAAGTGTAAAACATGGCTGGTCGGCCGAGCTTTGTTGAAACTACATTTTTGCCCTTGTGTTCTCATCGGTTGGCTATGGTGTTTAAAACATGAAAGGGTCAGTGAGCCGAGCCTGTGTATTCTGTCCAAAGTACTAAGGTCGGTTGAGTGAGGTAATTATAACGTGCATGGGTCGGTCAATCGAGGTCAATGAAAGCCTAAGGTTTTGTCCTGATTTTGACCCTATAATTTTCCAACCCTATGTGTATAAGTATGACATTTTAGGTGAAGGGTTTTCCATGAAAATTTTGGAACCTAAGGTCATTCTATGGTCTTGTGTTTGAGCTTTCATTCACATCAGGCATGACATACATTATTACAGACCAATATTTCAATGCATTACAATACAACATAAAATGCCTTCTTTTTTTTTTTTTTTTGCTCTCTTGATTGCCATCATGTAGTGTGAGCCTTGAGATCCTCAAAGCTTTGATCGTACCTCGACTCTATGTGCTTTCTAATAGGATTATCTATTCAAGCACTAAATGCACAAGTGAGACACTTTGGATTTGTCATAATCAAAATAGGATAGGACTCATTAAGTCAACATTTATATATGTAAACATATGTATCACATATGAATGTATATTAGTATGTATGCGTATATTTATATATGTAAACATATATAATGTGTGCATATATATTAATATATGTGTGTGAGTATGTGTGTGTGAAAATGGGGTGTGTATGTATGTGTGTGTGTACACTTCATATATGTATGTTAGTGCGCATGCGAGTGTGTATGTTAATGTGTGGGATTTTGTGTGTGGTTATGGATGTGTATTTAACTTTGTCATTATTAAAGAATCCCAAAAAATGTGAAAAATGTGGAAAATCTCAAAAATATGAATTTTGTCATTTGGCTCTCGAAATCTAATTCTAACTTATAATGAGATAAGGGGAAGATTTTACTGTAAAGTTTCTTCTTCCTCTTATCTCTAGGGATGATAGAAATTTTAACCTTCGAAAATTGTATGATTCGAGAAGGATTATGGTCTTAATCAATAGAGTTTGACCAAACGGACCATGATTGTTTTCTTATCTTAGTAATAGTCTTTTTTTTTTTGAAAAATATTTCCAAAAATCCCAATAATATGTGTTTTTTACAATGATTTTCTCAATTTTAACTTATCGATGATGAAGCCCTAACTTTTCAAAACTCATGCATTTCATCAAATCATACTTTTAAACTCAACCCCCTTTTTAAAACCTACAATTTGCACTAATGCCCTTTTCTTAACTTTGGTTTTCAAGTCGATAATACAAGCCCAATGTTACAAACCAACTATTTTCATTACCATCATCATCATCATCATCATTATCATGTTTTCTTTAAAATTAGGGTTCTCAGGTTAACCCCTTTTAGAACAATACTTTAGGTTTCTTGAGGCCATGTTGGAGTTCTCTCATACAATGATACTGACACTAGAGTACCAAAAAGGGTCTTTTCTATTCTCTTTTTGTTTTTTTTTTTTTTTTCTTTTGAAGGCACGCATATATAGTTGTGTTGACCGTTCTATGAATTATTGGTGATAAGAGTGCTGGTTGGCAAATCATCACTAAATTAGTTAGGTAATCACCTACCCTATGCATAAATGGACTCTCAAACTCAAATTCTAGTTTTCTCAAACTTTTTCAGGGTTTTTAAAACATAAGGTGGTAACTCTATGTCATTTGAATTTTTATCTATTTTCCTCTCCTTTTTTTCTTCAAACTCCTCCTCATTTGGGGAACGCCATTCCTTTCTTCGACACTGTCCTTGGCAACTTCGTTGGGGCACTTAAAGAGTCAAACTATTTGTATGTGTCACCTTTCTATGGTTTTTGATTGTTTTGAATGTAGACACCCTATTTTTGCCCTAGTCAAATAGAACACTGGGTCCCCTCTTATTTTATTATTATTATTATTATTATTATTATTATTATTATTATTATTTTCCTATATTATTAGTACTTTACTATTATTTTGCTATTATTATTATTATTATTTTTCATTTTTTTATTACTAGTACTTTGATTATCTTTATTTTATTTTTTCTTTACTATAATTATTTTTATTTTTCATTTGTTTTATTGTTTTTGATATATTATTATTATTATTATTATTATTATTATTATTATTATTAGCATTAGTATCTTATTTTGGCTATTATTATTTTTATTATTATTTTTAGTATTATTACTTTATTTTATATTAATACTATTATTATTTTACCAATAGTATCTTAGTTTTTATTTTTACTATAATTATTTATTATTATTAGTAGTAGTATTATTATTATTACCTTATTGATACTAATATTATTATGATAATTATTATTATTATTATTATTATTTCTTTTTTCATTATTACCATAAGAATAAAAGGATAAAAAAAAAAAATCAAAGAAGGAAGTTGCTTTAGGGTTTTGAGATTTTTTTATATAATGGCAAAGGGGAGCACATGGCTAGAGGGGGGGCGCAGCGCACAGTGCACTGATAGCACAGCAAGGGCAAAAACAAAAAAAAAAAAAGCTCTCTTTCTCATATTCTGCTCTCTCTCCTGTTCTATGTCTCGGTCATTCTCAGATCTCTCCCGCTCCCTCTCCTCACTCTCTTTTCCATCCTCACATAACCCCACGGCCAGCCCAACTTCTTCTCACCTTCACGCTCGTGCCCATCCTAGAGGAGACGACCGATCGTCAACATCAGCTCTGGCGGCAGCGGCGGTGTCCCCTTCACGATCCCAGACCACCTTGCTGTTTCAACAGCCATATATAGTCATCAAGCTCCGGCAGCGAACCTCCGCCACACGCCGGACAACCGCAACACTCGCAGGCCACCTTTCCTGCAGAATTCCTCTCCAAGACACACACGCGGCTAGGGGAAAATAAGAAGAAGCACCACAGCAGAAGCAACTCCTCAACCACGTTAGTATCTCATCACCCTCGCCTCACCATCTCCGACTGTAGCTTCAGCAGTCCTCCATCACAGCACGTCCGGTAGCAGGTCTTCGTCCGGCAGCACCATCGCCGTCCTTAGCTCCGCCCTCTCCGGCGTCACCCCCCAACTCCGCCGGCAGCCGCCCCACTAGCCCCAGCTCGCCGGTCACCTTCTCAAGCAGCGGCCACTCCTCCGGTACTCCCCGCAGTAAGTTCTCCTGTAGGTACACACACTAACCCGCACACACACATGCACAGAACACACACACATACATGCAATTTTATTTTATTTTTGTCATTTTGTTTTATTTTATTTTTATTTATTTCATTATTAACATCTAATATTGGTTTTTTTTTTTCTCATATTCATTTATGCAGGTATGTGTAATATTTAGTGTGATATATAGTTTTTATGTTTAGACTGTTATTATATGAATTAGAATTATTGTTGGATTATTATTATTATTATTATTATTATTATTATTATTATTATTATTATTATTATTTTTTATACCTTATTACATGTCTATATTTATTGTTTGGATATCGGTGTAAAGTGTTTATGTTATAATTATATATTCAATCATTGTAATATACTTATTATTTAGGGTATCTATTATTATTGTATACTATCTTGTGGTATGTTATTTATGTATTGTGTATTTAGGGTTTAAATTACTACATTTTGTATTTAGGGTTTTAATGGTATATTTAGGGCTTTGTTTTAATTAGGGTTCCGTTGGTGTCTCATATTGTCATGGTATATTAATGGTAAGGCTTCAATTATTTCCATAATTATTATTGCATATATTGTATATTTATTTTAGGGATTGGCTAATTCCATAATTTCGTCTTATTTGTTTTCATGTTTGTTTTTAACTTTTAGGGTTTGATTTATTGGCGTGTTCTTAAATGTTTCCTTTATTCTTAATATAAGAGTGTTGTTAGTGTCATGTCAAAATCTTGATTATTTATAATTAGGGCTTCTGCCTGTATTTATCAGGATATGTTATTATATTGTATAGTTATTTAAATTATGATGTATATGCATTATTAGTCTAGTAGTATTATTATGGTATAATATTAATATTTACGTGTTATGGTATATATATAAATATTAAAGTGGTATTATAATATTGAATTGGTATTTATGTGTTATTAATATTGTGAGATATACATGTGTTATTATTATAGTAGTATTGTTATTATAGGTAAAGTATTATCATTATAATATATTAGAGCTATTATTATCACATATTTCTAGAATTTTCAACTATATCTTATGTTTATACTTAGAATCGTAGTATCTTAATATTCTAGTATTACTATTTTTTATCTTTGTTATTAAGTTTAAATTATTATATCTATTATCCAAAACTTCCCAAACTAGTATTTTCGCACTTAGGAAAGCCCATAAAATTTCTAAAATTTGGGAGTGTATTTGATAAAATATTTTTGATTTTTAATCCCTATGATTTTATTGCAGGGGTATGAGCCTTCGAGCATCACGTACCCTAAGCTCTGAGGGAATATATGTATATATTTATTTATTTATTTATTTTTTCATGTGTATTTATAAATTCATAAAAAGGAGTAATGTAAAGACTTATTAGATTTACTTAGGGATAATTTCAAATTAATTAGGTACCGTTCGTAAGAACGGGCGCGTAGGGGGTGCTTGTACCTTCCCCTCGCGTAACCGAACTCCCGAGCCTAACTCTGGTAATGTAGACCTATTTTACCCCTAACGGGGTAGTCATCACGTGTTCTAACCATACTAAAGGTTAGTGGCGACTCCGACATTCCATATTTTCCTTAAAAATTAAAACTTGATTTTTAGTTTGCCGCCCGGAGCACACGCGCTCCCGGGACGTCGCGACATTGAATAGTTAAGTGTTCTGCCTTATTAACTTAGTACTTTTGCTTTGCCTTGTGGTGTTTTCTTGTCTTATCATGTAAGTGTGTTATTGCTTTGCATTTCACTATGTATTTGTCTTTTCTAGATTGGCTATTCATTAACTTTGCAAAGTAATCTTATCATTTATGCATCATTTACTTGCATCACTTATATAGTTGCTCCCCACACACATTGTACACCTACATTGCATAAATTTTATACCTAGACTCTCACCTATTAGGATTAGGAGAGGTGAGAAGTAGTGAGATCTTCGTGGGTATCGCTTTCCGTATAAGCCTCATGAAAATCCTCTCACTCAAACTAAAACCTTTTCATCCGAAGCTTTCAATGGGTAAGGATTAGGAGCCTTACTAGTCTATGTTGGCCATAGTGAGGATGGTCTGGGAACCTTTAGGACCTCGAGTACAGCCAAAAATTTGTACTAGTAACCCTTTGCCCCTAAAATCCATTGGATAAGGAAGTAGTTAAAAATCCACTTTTGTATGTAACCATATGCTATTAGGACACTAGGGAGCCTCTTCTTCTTTTTTTTTTTTTTCCTAAAGAGATTGAGGTCATTATATCCTAGTATTGCATGATAATGTGAAGTAGTAAAGTCCTAAGGGATATCCCCTACCCTTCTTATACTCATGAAACATATTAGTGTGTCTCATATGGGGTGAAAGCTCTCGTTTGGGCCACGAAACCAAAAAATTATCATGCAATCTAAGGGAACATAATGACCTCGAAACCTTATCCATCTTGCATACTTTACTTTGATGCATTATTGCTTGTTTGAATAGCTATGCTAATTCCTTCTTTTTTGTACATTCTCTTTCTTGATTCAGGCTTTCTTAGGCCTATTTACTTCTATAAATCTCATCTCATCCCTTGCTACCTCTTAATTCTCCAAGTTTGATTCCAAAGTATAGATTTCCTAAATCTTAATAAGAAAAGAATCCTTATGTCGATGATCAATCATTTGAAGTGTTGGAGAAAGCAATGGAAGATTAGTTTTGTTGAGTACAGGTAAGGCACCACTAAACTACACATATCCCTTTCCACCATTAGAGACACTTTCATCCTCAGTCCTCTTACCACAAGTTGTTGACCAAAGTGGAAAAGATACCCTTGTGGAATAAAGAAAATAAGATAAACCAAGGTAGACAAAAGATCGGAAGTTAATTATTTATTAATAGTTTATGAAGAAACTTATTCAGTAATTCAAATTCATATATTTTGAACATCTTTCAATAAAAAAGAACAAATTTGCCAATATATTGGGAACTTTGGACTCTATGATCAACAAATTTGCAGATACATTAGCAACTTTGGACTGTATAATCACGATCACCAATAAATAAAAAACTCATCCATTGAGTGAGGATGCACAAAATGATTTGACTTATTGTATGATTATTAAAGAAGAAGTAGATGGAAAGTCATGGTTACATGATATAAAATAGTATTTGAAAAATTAGTAATATCCTTCACATGTATCAAACAATGATAAAAGAACTATCCAGAGATTAGCAATAGGATATTATCTCAGTTGGGATACTCTTATTGACTTTATGGGTCATATCTCGTTTTGATTATGACAAATACTTTGACGTTTAATGTTTGCCGAGTTTGTGTGCAAGTTCATATTGGCGAAATTAGTTGATGACATATGAAGACTTGAAAAAAACAAAGATCTAGAATAGTTATTCATTGTAATTTATATTATGCTTAATTCGGGTCTGTAATAGTAAAGTAGGAATGGTCTGTAATAATTGATGTGCATTGTGCAGTTAGGAACTTATAAGCTCAAGACCATAGATGGACCTTAGGGATCGGTTAACCGATGCCAGATTTTTAGGGTTAGCTCAAAGACCTTAGAAAGTCCCTAAGTCCTTGCACTTACATGTAAAATAGTCCCCAGGATCACATATAATATCAAGGGATCAATTGGCTTAAAATAGGACTTAAAAGGCTAAATGAATAGAATTCAGGCGACTGAACCTTCATGTTTAAAAACATGTCGGGCAACCGAACTGTTGAAAGGTCAAAGTTTTGACCAGACTTCGGGCAACCAAACCGAAATGGGCACCACCATCCTTGGTCAACCGAATGTCCATTCTCACCTTTTTCACCAACTTAGCAGCCCAAACCCTCACATTCAAAACTGCCTTAGGCTATCGAATGTTAAAGTTTGGGCTACCGAACTTGATACCTAGAGACCAAATCGTGGTCTTTTGGAAAATTGCCTAGGTTTAGCAAACCGTCCTCTTTCACAAGCACCCAAACTTTAAAAACATACTTTTTCTCATGTGTCTGTTCGGGCGACTAAACCTCAAGTCAGGCGCCCGAAACTCTCAAGTTGCACAATTTTTAATCGCGGTAACTCGGGTTAATTAAGGGTAAATTGGTTTTAAAATTCATTAAACAAATTTAATAATACCCTGTGTGTCCTAACAATTATATTTTTGAGTAAGGCTATATATATGTGATCATTTGCAAAAATTATGAGATGATTAGAGATTTTGATTAGGGAAATTTCCTCTAAAATTTTGAGAGCTCTATCTTCCCATACTAAGCCAAATACAATCATTCTTTTGCAAAACCTATTTGAGTGAGAGCATTTTAAATCATCCTACTTTGCTCAAATTCTCATTAGTTTAATTTCTTGTTGATTTTTTGATAGAGATTTTTGGCCAAAGTTCTTCCCCCCGATTTAATTAATAAACTCATTAAGTGGGGAAAACTTTTAGCTAGTGAGTCTTTGTACCATTATTGCAAGACTCATGTTATTGCAAAAATCATTTGACAAACTTATTTTCAAATATCTTTTGTGCTAGAATTTTAAGAAAATCATTTTAGAGATATTTTGATTAAACTACTTGGATATCTTTGAAATCCTACTTGTGTTTGAGATATTGTGATATGTTGTTTCAAAGATTGATTGATAATACACTCTTGCACTTCATTGCTTAGTGACATTAACTTGAGTGTTATTACACACATATTTGCATTGAGCTTATAGTTCCTATCTATTTAAGGTGCATTGATTATTGTGCATAGTGGTACATGTTTGCCTGTGTAAGAAGCATTTGTTTGTACGCAAAATTATATTGATTTTTGTATTCCAGGCGTGGGCTTAAAGAGGGAGACTAGTCTTGGTGAATAGTTTCGGATTGGCTTAGACCTGGTTAGGAAAGTTAGGTGCATCATCCTGATAAGGTGTGGTTGTAGGTTGAGGTTAGCCCCGTTAATTGACCTGTTGTAATCGGTGTCGCTTCACCTGTTAAGTGAGCATTAGTGGAATCCTCGGGCTTGTGAGCTAAAGGCGGTGATGTAGGTAGTATTGACCAAACTCCGATAACATATCGTGTGTGTACTTTACATTTTTGAAATTTATTTACTGCACATGCATGTTTTATTGTGAATGATTAGGTTTATAATTGCATAGATAGACCCTAGGTTGCGTAATACTTCTGATCTAGTTTAACGTAGGAAGAAATGTTTAAATACCCAATTCACCCTTCTCTTGGGAATACACCAATTCCAACTACTCTGTACAAAGAAAGTTCATACTTGAATTTGTTGAGATGTATTGATGCTAAGGAAGTGACTCATATCACGGAAGAAGTTCATGGCAGGTCATGTTCCACTCATCCACATGGACACATGTTGGTGAAAAGGATTTTGAGAGTTTGTTATTATTAGATCATTATGGAGACTGATTATGTGGAGTATATACGAAGAAGTTACAAGTGTTAGATATATGCATTCAAATTGACAGCTCCACTTGCTTCGTTACATGATATGATAACCCCTTAGCCATTCTTAATGTGGGTTATGGATGCGATTAGATCATTTTTACCTAAGGCATCAAATGGTCATTGTTTCATCATGGTGGCCATTAATTACTTTACAAAGTGGGTTGAAGCCACTTCCTATGCACGTGTCATGAAAAAGATAGCATTCAAATTCATTAAAAATGAATTAATCCACAAATATTTTCTTCTAGAAAAATTCATCTCAGATAATGTTGCAAATTTGAATGACATGATGATGAAAGACTTGTGTCATAACTTCAAAATTCAATATCATGACTCATCCACATATTATGCCAAGATGAATATAGTTGATAAAGCCACAAATAAGAATGCAAAAAAGATTTTGGAAAATATTATAGTTATAAAATTGGCATGAAATGTTTCCATTTGCATTATATGCCTATCAAACATGTCCGAATTTCAATAGGGATTACTCCATATTCTCTTAGGTATAAAATAGATTTTGCGGTGCCTATAAAGGTAGAGATATTGTCTCTTAGAGTTCTTATGAAATCTAAATTGACAGAAAATAAATGTGTACTTAACAGGTTGGAACAAATGAATTTCATTAATAAGAAAAGGTTGAAGGCAATACACCATGGTCCATTATATCAATAGAGGATTGCTTGATCCTATAATAAGAAGGTTCGTCCTTAGAATTTCAAAGAAGGATATTTAGTGTTGAAAAAGATTCAAGCTAGTAGAAATGATCTTAAAGGAAAATTTACTCCAAACTATGAAGGACGTTTTGCAGTGATAAAGGTTTTCTCAAGAGAAGCTATGATTTTAGCTAGCATGGACAATGAAAAGTTCACACAACCTTCCAATTTTGATGTATCAAGAAATTCTATCTTTAAGTTTTATGATCTACTTTAGGTTGTGTATTTCAAAGTGATATAATGATCATTCGATGATCAATAATGTTCAAGTTTATTTATTTCATTAAGTATTTCCTGGTTTGATTTATGGATTTTATGTTTGGGAAAGATGATTTTTTCTTAAAAAATAAGAAAAAAAAGTGAAAAAGAAAACATTAGATATTTCATCTCTCAAGTTGAATTTGAACTATAGTTGGACTTGATCCCTTAAAAAGGTACATATGCAACCTATCAAGTGAAATGATAGGGTTAATCCGAATAGTCACAAATCCAAGTTTCTTATGAGAGCAAAACCTTTTAGTTTGGCTTGAAATATAATGTCCTAAAGTTAATTAATATTTGAGTTGATCATTTCTTCATAAAGATGAGTTATTTAACACTTAGGAAGATTTTTGAAGACATTTCAAGGATGTTGTAATAAGAAAGCTTTAAAAGGAAAAGGTGTTATATTTAAAAGGCAACCTTTGGTGTTCAAGTTCTTTGTTACCTATTCATAAAGGATAGTCAAGTGTTCTCAAAGCAATTAACAATGATTTTATTTAACCTATATTCTTACCTAATTCTTAGTGATTCTAAACCTTTCCAACTTATTTTCAAATCAAATCCCAAGTATTCTTGAGATCTCCAACAAATTGTTATCAAATTATGCAAATTCTAGAAGATACGATGATGAAGCAAATGAGAGGAGTTCATGGATAGATTTGATAACCTCAGTTAAGTTCCAACTCAAGTAATGATTGGGACAAATGGCTAGCTAAATATATATATATATATATATATATATATATATATATATATTCATGGAGGTTGGTTTAAAAAAAAAAAAAAGGACATCTCTATCTGTTTCTAACATTTTTTTTCTTAAAAGTTTAATAAAAGAGGGGCAACTATTAATAGTCATTTTTTTCCCAATCAATTTCCTAACTTAGCTAAACATATAGAAAAAATTAATCTAAAAAATAAAAAAGTAAAAAGAAATGTTGCACAGATGCCTAACCGGCCACTTATTGGTAATCAATCAGCCCCATTTTCTTCCTCCTTTCTTTGCTCGTGCACAAAGAGATTTTGATGCCATATGATAGCGGTCTACTGGTCTCATTAGGGTGGTCAACCGATTCAGTTAAAATTCAAAGTTTGAATTTGTTTAATATGATTAGTTGATGGATCTAGATATGCCAAGTGGCAATGACCAAGGTCATTTTTGGTTGGCAATTGGTGGTTATGATAGTTGTGATTTTGAATTTGAAATTCAAAATCTCTAACTCGCATTCCCCTCCACCATGCATGGTCTATAGCATGGACTATTTTCCTTTATGTCCAAGTGGGGGATAAGGGTGAAAAATACAAAGAGTTCAAGTCATTTTGGTGTGATCTAGAGAAAGAATACCATTTTCATAGAAGTTTTGAAGAGATTACGTTAATCTCTCTTAGTTTTCAAAACAATTATCAAACTTATTGGCAACCAAGCGGGCCACCTGAGTATGATGTTGACATATTCCCACGATCATATAAGTTCATTTTCCCTAGTAGAAGGAGTCTCACGTCTGGAAGGACGAAGTAGATCTTCCTAATATTGAGATTTCTTGAGAAATTGGCCAAGTGACTAAGAATATGGAAGTTAGCATGGATAAATGGTATAAAGCCTGATGAGCAAGAAATGACTTTTGATTTTTTGTGAAAAGGAATCATGTAAAAAAAAAATACATTTTTATCCTCTACCTTCTTACTCCCTTTATTATTCTCTTCAAAAGTCTCCATTAGAAGAGTCATCTTTGTTACCTAGCGTTAGCACCCAGAGGAGCCCATGGGTAAGCTTGATACACATGGGTGAACACCAACTTGACCCAAAAGCATAAGCCTATTGGATCTTGGGCCTAACCATATATATAAGCACCCATTATCTACTCAAATTTTCCAATTTGGGACAAACTCACAAGTGGAATTATCAACAATCTCTCCCTCATTTGTGAGTTCCAACTACTCCCCCTTGAATGGAAACCATCTCCCTTATGGGAGTAAGCCCAATTCCCCAACAGTTGCTCAAGTGGGCCTTACCATTGGCGCCTTACGTGTAACGACTTTCTTAATTTTCATATATTTTTTTCATAACACAATAAAACCCATATAATGAATCTAGCAGATCATAATCCACCTTGATTCGTAGGTACTAAAGATACATCAGAAACACATAATGGAAGCCTAAGCAGCAGGAAACATATAATCATAATATCATAAATACAAAACCATCAATCACAATACTAGAGTTACTATATCCATTGTATTTACATACGTAAACCACCCAAAAGAGTCCTAGGGTCATTTCCCACAAAATCTATATGACCCTATCACAACATACATACCTTTCAAAGAGGGCAGACCGATTGTAACTATCTCAACAAAGCTTTATCCGCTCTCCTATATGGGGCTCCTGAAATGTTTATGAAATTTTGGGGTGAGACACCTCTCAATAAGGGAAATAAACTAATATTAGTGTGTGGCAACATAAGCATTTCCGTGTATATAATCATACATAAATATATTAGTATAATTGTCTGTATCATTTCTGGGAAAACATGTATAATCAAAGCATAGCCGAACATAATGATTCTCATAGAATAATTCATCTCATATAAATATAATATAAAAACAACCCTAGTAGGTTAGCTGGCTGTCATCATGTATTACCCCCACATGATTGTGTTGTGTGGCCCAAAGGTGGACCCTGACAATGGTTGGCCGACCACTGCCAAGTCAAAAGTACGGTTTGTAAGTCTGATGGGTTTGCCAGACCTGGTCCGTACACCAGGGGCGCTCACACTTCTTAAAACCATATCAACCATCCAACCTCACGCCACTTTGTACAGCAGTGTTAACACAAATATCATGATAAATCATGAACACATAGCAACGGTACCATGCAAGTGCTAGCCTAGACCAAGCCAAGCAAGTTTTAATAACATATAACATATAATGAAATTGTGATACATGGATATTTCATATAATTAATTACTAGATCAATATCATCATATCATTTTGCATCTATACGTATATCATGAAAATTATCGGCCTATACGCTGGTATTTCATATTTTACCATAGCTTGGCCCGTATGTTGGCAAATCATATCCATAGCTCGGCCCGTACGCTTGCAAATCATACACACAGCTTAGCCCGTACGCCTACAAACATATCCATAGCTCGGCCCGTACGTCGAAAAATCATATCCATAGCTCAACCCGTACGCTGGCAAATTATGTCCATAACTCGGCCCGTACGCTGGCAAACATATCCATAGCTCGGGCTGTAAGTTGGCAAATCATATCCATAACTTGGCTCATAGGCCGACAAATCATATACATAGCTCGGCCCATACACCAAAAAACATATAAAAATATCAGCCCGTACGTCAGTTTTTCACATTATAAAAATCCATATCTTTATTATATTCCTAGGAAACAGTATTTCATTATAATTTCTACTCATGCCACATGAAATAGGTTTCATATATATTTAAACATACCATTTTTTACACCAGTATTTCCCAAACATAAAGCATATATAAATATATTTATTTTCTTAAAATCAGATGTTGTAATAATATATATACTTTTTCATAAAATACTAACTTAGTTTATCCCCTTACCTGATTCCTAAAAAAGCCCCCTAAGAAAAAAATCATGCACTCGCAGGGTTCCTCGATCAACACCCTGAAAACAACATTCCCTAGAACTAAACTTCAGTATTTCTACGCGTACTACACTTTCTACAACTGTTAAGAAGTCAAATACCAAGTAGAAAGTCTTACCCTAAATTTGGGATGGTTTCCAACTTAGCCCCACTGACGATCCACTCCAGCAGATTTGAAGAGAACTCTCTTAGGAACGTTGTGGTGGCCTTAGATCATTGAACTGGCAGGAATCCAACCCGAGATCGTAGAGAGAAGGTAGGAGGGGCGTAGAGGAGAGAGAGAGATGTGATTTGCACAGGTTTTCGGCTAAAAATGAATTTTACCCCTACTTATACACTGGCCTTCGTCAACGAGTCACGTCACCTCGTCGACGAGGTCATGAAGACAACTCGTCAACGAGGTCATGAAGACAACTCGTCAACAAAATTCAGAATCACCCAAAACCTCTCTTGGTATTTTCTCGTCGATGAATTCCTCTAGGTCCTCGGATTACATTCCATGTGCCTTCAAACCAATCCTACCTCTCACGTTTTGACCCTATTTGGATCCATCCTAGGCCTAGATGATCTTTATTGGCCTCGGTCACACACTTGGTCCTTCAACTATTAGCATGTTAGGAGAATTAGCTTCACGTCTTGACATTTTTACGATGTCACTCACCCAGAGTTACTAACCATTGGCTCTGATACCACTTGTTAGCACTAGAGGAGCCCATGAGTGGGCTTGATACACATGGGTGAACACCAAATTGACCCAAAAGCTTAAGCCTATTGAGTCTTGGGCCCAACCATGTATATAAGCACCCATTATCTACTCAAATTTTTCAATGTGGGATAAACTCACAAGTGGAATTCTCAACACCTAGAATATCCAACTTTGATATGCTCCCATTTTCTTTACGAAGCCTCTTCTTGGAAATTTATTTTCATTTTTCCATTCTTAGATGAGGAGAAATAGTAGTGTCGAAGGTGGCCTTAAGGTTCAATTCACTATCTTCTATCCTTGTTTCATTTACATCACTAATAATTTTAGAAAACTCACTAAAGGAATGACAAATTTTTTTGAATCACCTTCAGGTACCTCCTACAAAATAAGGACATAATTCGATCATCGTATGCCCAACTTGCACCACTCCAAAGAGTTTTCTTGCCTAGCTTGATAATTTCACTAACAAACTTACCGACATCAAAATCAAGTTGTTTTTGATTATCTAAGCCTTGATATAAGGATTCAAGCCTATACCATTAGCCTACTTAAAATGTAACGACCCAAATTTTCCAACCATTATTATTATTTATTTATTTATTTATTTTTTATTGTCAAACTATATATCATAACTCTGATACCCTATATATAAATATATGTCATCATCACGGCCCAGAGTGGATGTTGTGGTAACCTTTGCATTCCATGTATATTACTTATGCAATGGAAAAACATAAATATCCAAACCATATCCCAATATACATAATACTAGAGTACTACTAATTCACTTATAAATATATACACCCATGTACATCATTTCCCGAAAATCCCAAAATACTAAGGGCTCTACTACTAAGCCCGAGACTCACCCCAAAACTATGCCGACTTAGCTGCCTCCTCTATCTCTGAGTCGGGTCTGCACGTCTCTCTGGGTTACCTAAAATGTTCATAATGCTGGGGTAAGACACCTCTCAGTAAGGAGAAACATGTTATTTCTAGTGTGTGGCATATGAGTCTCTACACAAAACATATTCTTTAATTAAACTATAATGAGAAATTATGCAAAAGTACCTGTATAATAACCCATACCTATGTCATTTAAAATACAAAATTTCTGAGTTATCCATTCAATCATACTTCTAACTATAATAGGTAATCTCTGTTTTTTATGCATGCTATATATGTACATAATTCTGAAAACTTCCCTGGATGATTGTATGTCATGAATTAACCCCTCATGACAGGGTTGTGCGGCCCGTAGGCGGGACGAAACACTAGTTAGCCTACTAGTGCTAACCTAACTGTATTTATCTGTGTCTATAACATGAAAGGCCAGCTCCACCTGGTCCGGATGCCAGGGAGCCCTCTACTCTACCTGTGGCACAATCAACATTACCATACTCTATCTGAGACGTATGGTTGCACTATCTATACTGTATAGCTACGGTACCGTACTATGTAAACTGCTTTGTTCCATCAGGGTCAAATACTATATAATACTATTTCTATATAATATTTATCTGTTTTACCATGATTCTGCATCGACTGTATTAACCATGACGTTATAATAACTATATATCTGAATCATCTGTAATTTTGTATGTCATGGTTCTATGATCTGTATATCATAAATCTGTAAAACTCTGTATAATCATGGTATTATAAAACTCTGTATAATCATGGTATTGTAAAACTCTATATAATCATGGTTTTGTAAAACACTATATATTCATAATTCTATAAAATGTTGTGTATTCATGATCCTATAATCTGAATTTTGTGGTACTATGCAAATTGTATATCATAATTCTGTATAAATGTGTAAAATATAATTCTGTGAAATACTGTATAGCCATAACTCTATAAATAAAATTGTATAATCATAATTCTATAAATTTGTATAAAATTCTGTAATATTCCAGTATTTCTCATGCCACACAATTATATAAAACTCATTAAATATAATCTGTAATACTGTATAATTTCCATGCTTTGATTTATTTAAAATTCATACTCTGTAACTCATAATCAAATACTATGCTTTACTGGTAAAATTTCTAATTAACTGTCATAACATATTTCTCTTACCTAACTAACTGAATTATGTTTTTCTATCTCACGTCTACGGCATTCGTAATTTCAATGCCCTGAAATTATACATGTATATTCTCCAGTCAATTCACTAAATTCCAAGAATAATTATCGCATTCATATTTTCCCGAACTTGCACATTTCAATTTATCTATAGAATGTCAACCAGACAAATATTACTATTTTTACCTTATTTTCTGGGAAAATACTCGCCGAAACTCTAAATCATGCCTACATCATTTACACCATAACCTTGTATTTCACAAATTCCCATTTCCTTAGTTCAACTCCAAAACTATAATCATATTCACATTTCTAAATCTATACATCCAAAAATTCAGATAAACAACCCATAAACACTCAAATAATATCCTTACCTCAGTTTTGGGATGGTGTCCCAGAACCCCAAACTGAAATTCTGCTTCGCCTACGTTGTAGAGAATCTTCCCAAGAACCCCGTGGTGGTTCCTGATCATCAATTCAGGCTTTAACGAAGCCAAAATCGAAGGAGTTTGTAAGAGGGTTCGTAGGGTTTCTTGAGAGTGAGAGAGAGTTTTTATTTTTATGTTTTTTAAATGACTCTCGGCTTCCTTTATAAATTCAGCACTGCAACCAAAAACCATCGCCAATTTTATCTTATTCCCAGAAAAACATCTTCGGTTTTCTATTAACCAACCCAAAATTTACCATTTACCCTTTATTTGGCCGCGGTAATTTGCCAAAAATGGCGTCGGTTTTCTTCCCCCTTTAGAAAACTGTCGCCGATTTTCTCCTTCCCCGGCTAAAATTCCACTTTTCCTTATTTATTTTATTTTTATATTTTTAGGGTCTCTACATAAAATCCTCATGATCTTTAAGAAAAAATTTTCTCTCAAAAGCACTAGAACATTCATCGCTGGCAAGCTCCAATTCCTTGTTCATTGAATATTTCTTAATTTATTTATACTTGAGATTGGAATCTTGCCTCTCCTCAGCACATTTGGCCAGTAAATGGTCCTTGATTTTCATTAATGGTGGCTTGGGATCTTAATCCTTTTTAATATAACTAGCCATTAGAAGATTCTTATAATCCTCATAGATAATGATGTCTGTCAAAATTTTTGATGGCCCCATGTTGGTGAATCTGGCTAAAATTATCATAAGTGAAAGTTTGCAAAGAGGAGATTACGGAGTGACTAACACTTGTGGGCAAGCTATTGCATATGTTTATGTGGTGGATATTATATTACGAATATGATTTTCAACATATTTTCCATCTAGGATCTCATTTCAATCTTTAAATTGCAAACCATATCCCCATTGTAGTCACTACCTCATGAGATATATGAGCAATCAAATGAATATTTTCTTTAGTTATTTGTTGTTGATTGTTTCTAGATTAGCATTTGTGAATGACTAACATACAACACATAATCTTTATTTAGTTATCTTGCACTTTTGTAACTGGCGACATAATAGGTCCTATTAAGGGTGCCAAAATATGTTTGGCTAATTTGTATAAAAAGCCTTCTTAATTTTGTTAGGTGGTGATTGGTTATGGAAATGGTAGAATTAAAAATGATGTTGGGATATTATGTTTGACTTCATTAGAGATGTATGAATGAATGCCCCCCTATAACACAAATAGTACCCCATAAAATAGAATTAGGATCATACAAATCAGAAGGATAAATAAGGGAGATGAATAGATTAAGATTAGTAGAGCTAAAGAAATTGTTGAGAATTCCACTTGTGAAGTTTGTCCCATATTGGAAAAATTGAGTGGATGATGGGTGCTTATATACATGGTTGGACCCAAGACCCAACAGGCTTAAGCTTTTGGGTCAAGTTGGTATTCATCCATGTGTATCAAGCCCACCAATGGGCTCCTCTGGTCCTAACAAGTGGTATCAGAGCCGATAGTTTGGTTCATAACTCTGGGTGAGCGACATCGTAAAGTCAGGACGTGAAGCTAATTCTCTTGATGTGCTAATAGTTGGTGGACCAAGTGTGCGACCGAGGCCAATAAAGATCATCTAGGCCTAGGATGGATCCGAATAGGGTCAAGATGTGGGAGGTAGGATTGGTTCAGAGGCACGTGGAATGCAATTAGAGGCATGTAAGATGCCAGTGGTAAGACCCACTTGAGCAACTATTGGGGAATTGGGCTTACGATTTCTATTCAAGGGGGAGCAGTTGGAACTCACAAGTGAGAGGGAGATTGTTGAGAATTCCACTTGTGAAGTTTATCCCACATTGGAAAAATTGAGTGGATGATGGGTGCTTATATACATGGTTGGACCCAAGACCCAATAGGCTTAAACTTTTGGGTCAAGTTGGTGCTCACCCATGTGTATCAAGCCCACCCAGGGGCTCCTCCGGTCCTAATAGAAATGATAGAGAAGATAATGATACAAAGATGTAGGATAGTATGGTATATATATATATATATATATATATATATATATATATTGAGAGAGAGAGAGAGAGAGAGAGAGAGAGAGAGAGAGAGAGAGAGAGAGAGAGAGAGAGAGAGCATTGACTAGTTGGATTATCATTGGGTTGGTTGAGTAATGTTTGAGATGTCCTTACAAGATTAACATCAAGGCTACTTATACCATCCCAAGTCAAATCTATAGCCCCAATACTTGCACATAATCTTGCTAGTTAATATTCTTATCTTAAATTAGCAAAAATTCCTTCCTTCTAGAAGCTTTGCACAGATTAGGAGATTCAGGATCCTATCCTCTAGTTTGATAATTAAGACCATGCAAATTCTCTCCCCTAGGCCAAGTTGTGCAACCCTAGGATTCAAGCCTATAGCTAACCTTTCGATACTTCAAGCAATAAATCGATGATTAAGTAACCTTTGTGTCATTGGGCTAGTATGCCTTTATATTTTGATGTTGTTCTCATGACTTTTGGGCAAGGGTCTATCTTGATGCACGTAAGCTTCCCCATGTGTTACATGGCCAATTATCCAGCCACCACATTGCATCTTTGGAGCATGCACAAATAACACCAACATATAACCATTCTTATCAATTATTCTAAGAGGTAAGTTTCACATATACCTTCTCATTGAATGTTTCAAATCTTTCAATTGAAAATGAATAAGAAGAAAAATGTTAATTTCAAGAAATTGAAGCAAAGGAAATCCACTTAAGAAAATTTTACTTTCTATCATGACCTATTCTTTAAGTATGCATACATTTTTTTCCAGGGTTTTTTGCATCCTCAAAACCTTTTTGCTAAGGGTTCGTTTGGAACAAGGATTTTGCTTGAGGAAAGGAAAGGAAAATAAGAAGAAAACTCATTTTACCTTATATTTTCCTTCTTTACTAAATATCATATAAATGAAAGTTTGTTTTAATATGACTAAAAATTAAGAAAAAATAAATATTAATCATGTGCAAAATTAAAATTTTGTGTATAAATTTGGTATATTCTTTATTTTCTTTCTCACTTTCCTTGATAATCAAAAATGAAATGTGGATTCCTTAATATCTTCCTTTCCTTTCCCTAATATTTTCTAAGTTCCAAACGGAGCATAAAATAAGGGAGAAAAAAAAAATGGAAGTCTCTAATGGAACTAATATGGGTTGTCAAGAAAAGGGAAGAAGAGTGTTGGTTTCTTGCAAAGCTGACTCTCACATGGGAGCGGGATCCATAAGGACAAGCCATTCAAGAGTCAAAGTTGGCCCCTTGCAAAGGTAGAGTCCCTAGGAAAGAAACCTTCCTATGAGACTGGATCCCTATGACGGCCAACCCATGAAATCAATTGTTAGCTTTGGTGCAATCCCAAGAGAGGGGGGGGGGGTGAGTTGGTATTTTAAAAATTTATACCCTAGGTCAATCCACTAATAGCAGTATTACACAAGCCTAAGGTTAATCTTGTGCATATTAAATAAATCAATATATATTTAGTGGAAATTAAATTGCACAAGTAATTTAAATATGCATGCACAAGAAAGCAGTAAAGAGAGACAACAACATAAATGTTGTTGGGGTTCGGCCAATACTGCCTACGTCCCCGCCTTGGCTCACAAGATCAAGGATTACACTAAGGCTCACTTAACGGGTGGAGTGGCACCTAATACAACCAGGTCAATTAGCACAGGGCTGACCTCAACCTTTACAAACAATCCTTCCAGGCTGGATTACCACCCCTTCAGGCCAAGCCTGGAATATAATCAATGAATATGAAATTTTGCGTACAATTTTAAGCGCTTTTACACAAGCATATATGTACTACAATACAGTCTAGATGTGTGAGTGTATGTATATGTGAGAATTCAACCTTTAGTTCAAGATAAGATATTCAACACTTGAATAATCAAAGGAAGTTTAACACAATCCAAATCAAATATCTCAATGATATTCTAAATGTAAAGCACAATAGATATTTTAGGATTGAAGTTGACAAAAACAGTATCAAAGATAATATGCAATCTTGTGTAAAATAATATTTTTGCAAATCAAAATCCACAAGCTTGATGAGTCTTGCAATCAAGACGCAAAGACTCATTAACTATAAGGGTATTCTTGCTTAAATATTTATTGTTTAAATTAGGGAAAAACCCTAAGTAATAACTGTTAATGAAAATAATCAATCAACAAACAAGGAGACTTTTAGCAATGTAAAACACTCAATAACACTCTTGGGAACTTGATCTATCAAGGAAATAGCAAAATAGAGAGTGTATGGAAGTAGTATGAGCTAAATGAGATTTGAAAAGTTGAGAGAGTTTTTCCTTAAAGATCTTGCTAATCAAATCTTAATTTTTTAAATGAGAATATATATATATAGGCAAGGGAAAATTTATTACCGTTGGGGACATAGGGGTCATTATTAGGAATGTTTTAAAACTAATCAGGAAAATTAACCCCGTTTAATTAAATTTAACCACGGTAAAAAATAATTTATCCCGAGAGATTCGGGTGCTCGGTCTGAGGTTCGGGTGCTAAAAAGGACTTAGTCAAAAATTGAGTTTTTAAAGGTTCAGGTGCCCAAAGTCAGGGTTGGTTGGCTGAACAAAAGACAGAAACTTTCTGTCTACGTTTCAGATGCTCGAAACTAATTTCGGTTAATCTAACTAACAAGTTCGTCGCCTAAGGCGTTTTTGAACATGAAGCTTTGGGTGTCCGAGTTGGTGAAAAGCACCCTGACACAGGTTCGGTCACCCGAGGGAGATATGTTCATTTTAGGTTCGGTCACCTGAAACTAGGTCAATCCGCTGGCTTCTCAGTGGTTCGGGCACTCGAGGTGTTTTGAACACCAAGGGTTTAGTCGCCCGACCTCTCACAATTTTTGCCCTTTCAGTTTTATTTTAATTCAATTGTTTCCCCTGATAGTATATGTGATTTTGGGGACTAATTTAAGTAGAAGTATAGGGACCTAGGGTCTTTTCTAAGGCCTTTTGAGTTAGTTCCAAAAACCTGGCTGGTCGACCGAAGAGTGAATCCTAAGATATATCTATGGTCTTGAGCATTAAACCTATCATGCATGTTATGTAGTTATTTCATACCATATTATATTACAAACTCAAATGAATTGAATGCTATTATAACAATAAAATAGTCTCCATTCGCTTTGCTTCTTCAAGAGCCATATAAAGCTTGAACTTTATGGTCCGTATGACCACCTTGAGTTCCTACCAACAGTGCATGCTTAGGATGAACCTGTTCAAGAGACTCAGTGCACATGTGAGAAACATTGGTTTTGTCATAATCAAAACGGGATCAGAACCATAGAGTCAAGATTCTCCCCCTTTTTGATGATGACAAAACAACTTGCAAAAGTGGGCAAAGCCAAATAGGCTTCCCCTAAATATATAGAATTTGAATTTTAAGTGCAGACATTTGACGAATGAAGACAAACGTACACAAATTATGCATTTAGTTTTAATTGACAATTAAAGCTCAAATAGTATGAAGTGATAATATAAACTGAGATACATTTAACTTTTCCAATTTTGCATTAGACATTTCTCCCCCCTTTTGATATCAACAAGAAAGGGACTAAGGTAGGAAAGTAAACACAAGATATTCAGATACAAGATTTAACTTTGGGAAATTTTTTGAAATTTTGGCAGCAAGCCATTTGAAAGTAGAGCAATTCCTAAAAATAAATCAAAGACCTAAATAATTGCAAGAATAGCTCATTATCAATGCATGCAAGGTATTCTGTATAGTCCAAAACAGTGCATGTGATGATTCAAATACATCCAACATTCATGATCAGTATGAATCACACAACTCAATATATATTAAGAACATGAATGTAAGTGTTAGAATTGTTAAGGAATTTCAGAGCCAGAGAATTTTAAGTTAAGTTGCTCCCCTTAACAATTTGAAGGTATAGCTTAATTGAAATGAGTTGCTTACACAAATCAAGATTCATTTCATTTTGCCTACGGTATAAGAAATTCATTTTAAATCCTTTAACCCAACCATACTAATGATTTATCAACTATATTATGATTAGTATGGTCATCCCTATAGGCCACAGATGCATTTTAGAAAATATATTAAGGCATGAACTAATACTCATAACCTAAAACAATCCATATCTATTCATAGACCTTTAAGCACTAGATATGATGTTCAAGGTTTTTTTGAAAATCCTCAATATTTCAATAAATGATGGTGATGCATATAAGATCTTTAAGCTCTTTCTCTAGGGATGGAGCTTAGCTCCTCAAACTACTTGATGACTATGCAAGGATGAAATTCAATTTTCAATTAGTTTTTACTCATCATTTCAAAAAATATTTTAACATTAATTTTATCATAATCATCTTTAACATGAGGTTTTATATGGAAGAATCCTGGCAAAATTTCAGCAGCATGCCGTTTGTATATAGGACATTTTTCCATAAAACCTGTATCTAATAGTGGGTTGTTTTCAACAGATAAATTATATAAAGCAAGCAACAAACAAATATCCACAACTAGCATGCGAATTATATCACTGCATCTACCATGTAGGAGGCTTTCAACACAAACATGCTTTCTAGTAATTCAATCAACGACTCATAAAAGAAATGAACTATCCAACACATGATATGAACCATAACTGACAATGGATAGTTATGAGATTAGTGCAAAGTTGTTCTCACAAGAACGTACAGACATATAAGCATAAATAAAAAAATGATAGCATTTTAATGTATATAGATATGAAAGATGAATGCTCCCCCTCAATTATGCACTCGACTCATTTAATGCCTTTTTCTTATTTTTCAAATCATTTAGCCAAGAGATCTAGATTTTTAATGATATATGCTTGGCTTTGGATGAATAGGCTTAGAGGACCAAAAAGTCACAATTTATATATCTTTAAGTGAGCTAAGCCTATATTTGCCTCTTTGCTTATGATTTACAATACGTGAAAGGCTTAAGTTTAAATGACTTGTCTTTCTTATCGTTCAGGCATAGGTTTCTCAGTTATTGCATTTTCATATATGTTGAAACAAATAGCAATAATATTAGCCATTTAACTTAATTCATGAAGTTGAAGCTCTAATGGATTTGATTTATTGTTTGAGAGCTTATGAAAGGAATTTTGGATTAATACTCTTGAAAGATTAAAATTTATGATATGTTCAAAGAGTATTCATTATGAGTGGACATGATTTAAGATATTAGCATAGAAGTGGATATGTCCAAGTAGAATAGTCAAAGAGCACTCAATATATATATATATTAGTCATTTATGAACAATATAGAGTGATGACTAAACTTGATCCAGGCTTTGAATTATAAATACATGTGCATAGGTCACTTTGAGATACACGCATTCATCAAGGTTAGGACCTAGGCAACCAATTTAGCCATTCAACATAGTCAAAGGATATGAAGCTCTAAATGATTTAGTTTTAAAAACTTGAGAGCTTATCAGATAATTTGAATAAATATTGAACAACACCGCTCTTCGGAGAGTGGAAAGTATCCTATAGATATGATCATGATTTGTAGCAAGGATTCAAACTGATGGATAGGTATAGTCTTTACCGGATATGATCGTGGTTTGGTAAAGAGTTCCTATGGATGGGATGGTGAACCAAAATTAGAGAATTTATATTTAAAACTCAAAAGGAATACTTTGATTTAATAGTGAAATTCGAATCCCCTAGTGAATGCCTCTAATTTTGATTAAGAAAAATATGTCTTTTAAATAAGGAGATGTGATCAGTGGTGCATAAGCCTAGAGTGATGACTAAGAATTTTGTTACGCTTTTGAGGCTCTAAGATGAGTTAAGGATTAGATGATGCTTCATGTATTATTTATTTTCTAAAGCTCAGTCTTATGTAATGGACAGAGTAGACTTAACAGTAGATATTTATATTTAAGCATGAGTTAAGCAATTTGAAATTTAAATACAAGGTAAACATGCCATGTCTATTTGGAAGTGAATTTTTATTCAAGTAGCCAATAATTTCATTTTTCAACTAGGGAATATATGCATTAAGTATAGATTCGTTATTTGCTAGGATTCGTAGACTGGCTTGATTCTCAAATGATCTTAGTATACCAAAGGTGGAATGAATATGCTAGGATTTGACATTTTAGAGATGAACCACTTCGTAGGCCAATAGACATAACCACCCCCAAAACCTAGAACGTAAGGAAAACATTTATGTAATTCCAATTTGAATCCATTCATCCTTAAGTCCTAAGGAGTTTCCCTTTTTGACAACCCATACCATTTTTCTACCTTTGATTCTTGATGGGTAAGGATAATATGATTCTTTGACCCTCCAGACCCGTTTGGGTTTCACACTTTTCCTTTTAAACGGGCAATCAAATTTTATGTGCCCCTTCTTTTTACATAAGATGCATGTGGTGTAAGTGTATGGACTGGAGGAGGAACAAGCATAATGTTTTGATTCTTTTACAAAGTACCCCATGTATAGGTTCTTTATTTTCCTATTTTCAATTCCATTAAAACCTATACCTTCTTTATCTAAGGTCATCTTTTGTGAACCTAATTGTTTGTCAAAATTTTCTTTACCTCTAGTGAATGTATGGATGATCTTAGACTGGTCTTCTATTCTCTTTTCTAGATCTTGAATTTTTAAGTTCTCTAGACCTTTGCAAACATTCTGAAGTTTCGTAAATTATTTGGTCATATTGTTTGCTTTATTTTCAAGATCAAGGGTATGAAGATCATTCTCATTTTCAATTGTAGGATCTTACGTCTTTCAGCTCTTTTTGCAGCACAACATTCTTGTTTTCCAAATTCATGATTTTCAAATCCTTTTCTTTATTAACAAGAATTTGAAATCAAGTTCTTTCAATGATGCCTCATTCTTATTTTTCAAAACAGTACAGCGTTTAAGTATTTTAACAAAAGACTTATGAGTTCTAACATATTCAACTTGCAATTCCTCATAAGATGGCATGCTTTCACTATCAGAACTATCACATGATTCAGAATCGGATGCATCACAAGATTTATCACATGAATCATTACATGGATTATTTGACAAAGCTGAAGGAGACAAATTTACCTCATCATCGGTCAAAGCAATAAAGCACTGCTTTTCTCCTTCACGGCCTTTTGAGCTGGAGTCACATGGAGCTATAGATTTTTCATGCTTAGATGCTCCATATCTCTTTTCAAGTTCCTCCCATATTGCTTTAGCATTTTGACATGCCCTTACTTCATAAAAGACATTAGTATCTAAAGCATAAAATAGAATATTCATGGCATCAAAATTTATTTGAATTAAACTCATATCATTATCATTCAGCTCAATTTCTAATTTGGGGATTTCGACATTATTGACACTTTTCATAGGTACGATATCCCCTAGAGTAATGACTCTCCAAGTCCTCCAATTCAATGATTTTATAAAATAGTCATTCTAAGTTTCCAATAAAAAAAAATGTCATCAAAAAACATTAGAGGGTTTGAAGAGAACCAACCCTCACACGATTGGGATACACCAATACGAGTCATCATGATCTTTTACTAAATAACGTTTAAGTCTAAGTGATAAGGCTCTGATACCAATTGTTAGCCTTGGTGCAATCCCAAGAGGGGGGTCAATTGGTATTTAAAAAATGTATCCCCTAGGTCAATCCATTAACAACAGTATTACACAAGCTTAAGGTCAATCTAGTGCGTATCAAATAAATCAATATATATTTAGTGGAAATTAAACTGCGCAAGTAATTTAAATACACATGCATGGGAAAACAATAAAGAGAGACAACACCAGAAATATTATCGGGGTTCGGCCAATACTGCCTACGTTCCCACCTTGGCTCATAAGCATAAGGATTATGCTAAGGCTCACTTAATAGGTGGAGTGACACCTAATACAACCAGGTCAATTAGCATAGGAGTGACCTAAGCCTTTACAAACAATCCTTCTGAACTAGATTACTGCCCCATCAGGCCACGCTTGGAATACAATCAATGAATATGAAATTTTGCATACAATTTTAAGCACTTCTACACAAGCATATATGTACTACAGTACAGTCCAGATAAATATGCACTCATAGGTGATGTGGATTTAATGCTAGGGTGAGATCCAATATGTAAACTCTCTAAGATGTGTGAGTGTATGTATATGTGAGAGTTCAACCTTTAATTCAAGATAATCTATTCAACACATAAATAATCAAATGAACTTTAACACAATCCAAATCAAATATCTCAAGGATACTCTAAATGTAAAGCACAATAGATATTTTTGGATTGAAATTGAAAAAAACAATATCAAAGATAATATGCAAGCTTGTGTAAAATAATATTTTTGCAAATCAAAATCAACAAGCTTGATGAGTCTTGCAATCAAGACGCAAAGACTCACTAGCTATAAGGGTGCTCCCACTCAAAGATTTATTGTTTAAATTTGGGGGAAATCCTAGCTAAGAACTCAATGAAAATAATCAATCAACAAACAATGAGAGTTTTAGTAATGTAAAACACTCAATAACACTCTTGGGAACTTGATCTATCAAGGGAGCAAAATAGAGAGTGTATGGAAGTAGTATGAGCTAAATGGGATTTGAAAATTTGAGAGAGTTTTTCCTTAATGATCTTGCTAATCAAATCTTAATTTTTCAAATGAGAAGATATATATAGGCAAGGGCAAAATTATGATCATTGGGGACATAGGGGTCATTATTAGGAATGTTTTAAAATAAATCAAGAAAATTAACCCCATTTAATACCCCGATAAAAAATAATTTATCCCGAGAGATTTGGGTACTTGGTCTGAGGTTCGGGTGACCAAAAAGACTCAGTCAAAAATTTAGTTTTTAAAGGTTCGGGTGCCCAAAGTCAGGGTCAGTTGGCTGAACAAAAGATTGAAACTTTCTGTTCGTGGTTTGGGTGCTCGAAACTTGGTTCGGTTAACTGAACTAACAAGTTCGATCTCCCGAGGCCTTTTTGAACACGAAGGTTCGGGTGCCTAGGTTGGTGAAAAGCACCCTGACACAGGTTTGGTTTCCTAAGAAGGATACATTCATTTTAGGTCCGGTCATCCAAAACTAGGTCAAATCGCCGACTTCACAGCGGTTCGGGTGCCCGAGGTGTTTTGAACACCAAGGGTTCGGTTGCTTGACCTCTCACAATTTTTTTCCCTTTCAGTCATATTTTAATTCAATTGTTTCCCTTGCTAGTATATGTGATTTTGGGGACTAATTTAAGTATAAGTGTAAGGACCTAGGGTCTTTTCTATGGCCTTTTGAGTTAGTCCCAAAAACCTAGCGTCGGTCGACCAACCCTAAGGTCTATCTATGGTTTTGAGCATTAAACCTATCATGCATGTTATGCAGTTATTACAAACCATATTATATTACAAACTCAAATGAATTGAATGCTATTACAACAATAAAAGAGTCTTCATTCCCTTTGCTTCTTTAAGAGCCATATAAAGCTTGAACTTTATGGTTCGTATGGCTACCTTGAGTTCCTACCAATAGTGCATGATTAGGATGAACTTGTTCAAGAGACTCAGTGTACAGGTGAGAAACATTGGATTTGTCATAATCAAAATGGGATCAGACTCATAGAGTCAACATTAGCCTCATGGGAACAATCCTCCACAAGAACAAACCCCACAAAAATTTAACCCCTACAACGAAGTAGCATTTGCACTCACAAACATTTTCTTCTTGTATTAAATTCTAAAAAAACAAAAAAAAATCTCTTCTAGGAGTTGAAGATGAGTTGATCTCCATTATTAGCTCCTCAATCATTTCTCTTTTCTCTCCTACGCTCCTAACTATTTTTGAGGTGGAGTGGCTAAAAAAAATAGTGTAGAGATCTCTCCTTACCTTCCAAAAAACTATCTCACATGACATAGTTTGTTTTTAGAAAACTTTAATGTACCTTGTTTTTACTAGAAAATTCTCTTCTTGCATAATTTACACTGATACATTCAGAAAATTTAATACATGAGGATTTCACCAAAGCATCTAAATAATTTCTCGTGCAAAGGGCTAACTGTAAATGTGTAAAATTATCTTTTTGTCCTATATTATGGAATTGACCCACATCAAACTTACATGCGGATAATTTTAAACTAAGTATTAATTGTATTACATTGCATTTTTGTAAGAGATCAAAATATGCAATGTGCTAGGGTTGGCCACAGAGACATGCAGCAAGGTCTTTACAAATCCCAAAACTTAAGGTGTTCTAAAGAGTCTTGGCCTAGCGAATTCAAATTAGGGTTTGCTAAAGAAAGTCCTAGGTCCTTAGCCTCTTCCTAAGCTACTCAAGCATTCGCATATAACATTCATGACATGTGTTTTCCTCTTATTTTATCTCATCCTAATTATGTGCCTTAACCTGATTCACTTAGTAATTTCCATTTTTCATTAATTGAAATGTGACATGCATCCTCTTATTAGAAAAGATGACATCTCTACATCTCTCTCTCTCTCTCTCTCTCTCTCTCTCTCTCTCTCTCTCTCTCTCTCTCTCTCTCTCTCTCTCCACATTGAATGATACACACAAAAGGCAAATCATTTGATTTATGATTTGATTAGGTAGTCATAGACTATCAACCATAGCCCTCTTATTATAAATAATTGGATAAGGAAGACATAAAAGGGGATAAACTTATAGGCTTGGAGAAGGATAAAACTCATGCTCACTAGAGGGGAGCTTACAAAGAGTATACGTTCATGACTACGGGTCTTGGAGACTTCAACATGGAAGAAACAAGAAGGAAGAGAAGGCAAATGTAAGTTAGAAGGAGGGAGCTTGGAGAAGGAAGCACACACATTTTGGAAATTCAAAGAATGTTGGTTGATTTCCATGCAGGGCATTTTTTTCAAATCTGATCATGTATTCATATATCTCGTCAATACTTGAAACGTATTCATCAAAATAGGAATTGTTATGAAGGATTCAATACTATTGAGCATGATTTGGTCCTTGTGTTTGCATAGTTTGAAATTATTCACGTTGTAATTCATCCTTCCTGTATATATTAATCTGCTTGGCATGATCATTATAAGATCATCGTTTCAATAATATCATACATTACCTTGATAGGATGAAATGGAACCTCTTCCCCATGGATGCGTTTCAATTTTTGAAGTTTTATTAGCATAAAGTTTAAAATTTTCTATCATAAAACCATCATTCAAGTGGGTATAAAGTGTTGGATTTTATTTAGGCTAGTTCTTCCCTAAAGTTACACCTATTTGGCCTTGTAGAGACAACATAGGAAAAAAAATAACTAAAGAGGGAGAGAACTAAAGAGAAGGTTTTTAGTGAGAGATGAGATGGGTTGACTACTAATAATGTTGTAGCACCTCTAGTGCCATCCCTATGGAAATCCACTTCACAAGAACATTCCTTGTATAATACAATTATAGGGAGCTTGAAGATATAGAATTAGGGAAGAGAAACATCTAGAGAGAGAGAGAGAGAGAGAGAGAGAGAGAGAGATAAGAAGAATTTTTAGAGAAAGAGCGCGAATGGGTTAAAGAGAAAGCCGGAAAAAAGAGGGAATGACACCAGAAAATTATGTGGTTGGCGGTGGGTTAAAAGGCCCAAATAGGCCACCTAAAGGCTACAGGATAGCCATGACTATGATTGTTATTGCAAAGAAGAATAAAGTAGATAATGGAGTTTCTATGGCGATCTCCAGTGTTAAGAGTGGCTAGCGATAGCCACAGGTGGTGGCCAAAGGGATCGCAATGTGAGGCAAGCTTGGGCAGTGGCAATGGTGGTGCTGCAACAATGATATAGAAACATTAGCCGCATGCACCAAGGAGACAAATCTTCCATTGTTCTTTAAAAAAAAACAAATCGGCCAACCAATTCATTTAGACCAATAGACTGCCTTTTATTTTATTTTTAGTTTGTTTTAATTGGTTTTAAAATTCAAATAAAAAAAATCATTCAAAATTCTGTAAAAAATCTTTAAAAAAAAATCAATAAAATAATAGAACTCAAAAAAATGTTTTTTTTAGTACTTTTGGTCTTTTTTAGGGTTATTTAAGTTATTTATTATATCATATAATAAATATGTTACTAGTGTAGTTAGCATTATCATGATGATGATGATGATGATGATGATGATTATTATTATTATTATGTTTTCTTTTGTAGTTTATTTAGTTAATTTACGTTATTTTATTTGTACATGGTAAAAATTATCAAAAATAAAAAATATATATTTTAAAAATTCCAGAAGTATGAAAATTTTTTTTAAATCACCTTAAAATATAAAAATTAAAAAACTTGAGTGTTTGGGATCCCTTTTAGGATTGTGATTTCATTTTAAGTTCTTGTTAAGTATTTTTCTCTTCATTTTTTTTCCTTAATTCTACTCTTTCTTTTTTGCATGGCCAGATACCCTAACTTAAGAAACTATATTAGATTTATAAAATCATAAATTTCCTTTTCATTTCAAAATTTTCAAATTTAAAATTTCTTTCAAATTGTATCCACAATTTCCTTTTGAAATTCAATTAAAAAATCTCTTGCAAAATAACCTTCTAATTTCCCATTATTTCAAGTTTCAAAATTCAAATTTTCAAAATCATATTCTTGCATTTTCACTTAAGGATTTTGAGGCCACCTTTTTATCTATTCCCTTTTAAAAATTACAAGATTTTATAAAAGTTATAAGTTGTTCTTTCTATCTTAATCACATTACCATTGATGTGTGATTTGGGTCTCAAATCACATTACCATTGATGTGTAATTTGGGTGATCAAAGAAAAATATAACTTTTCCATCTTCAATTCGAATGATTTCCATTTAAAGCCTCTAGGCTAATGGGAAAGGCCCCTCAAACCACCCCCTTTCACCGTGAAACCACACTATCACTAGTGTTTGGTTCATACGCACAAGGGGATATTCCATCACCCTTCATGTTTTTCACTTTCTTCTTACTTCAGCTCCTAGGACATCTGAGGACTGGAGGAGCCCATGGGTGGGCTTGATACACTTCGATGAACACCAACTTGACCCAAAATCTTAATCCTATTGGGTCTTAGGCCCAACCATGTATATAAGCACCCATCATCCACTCAATTTTTTCAATGTGGGACAAACTCACAAGTAGAATTCTCAATAATCTCCCCTTTGAACGAAAAATGTCTCCCTTCTAGGAGTAAGCTCAATTCTCCAACAAATGCACTAGTGGGCCTTACCACTGGCATCTTACGTGCGTTGGATTACAATCCACATGTCTCTGAATCAATCTTACCTCTCACGTATTAACCCTATTCAGATCCATCTACAGCTTAAATGATTCTTATTGGCCTCAACCACACACTTGATCCTCCAACTATTAGCACGTCATGAGAATTAGCTTTCACATCTTGACTTTTTACGATGTCACTCACCCAGAGTTACGAATCGTCGGCTCTGATACCACTTGTTAGGACTAGAGGAGCCCATGGGTGGGCTTGACACACATGGGTGAACACCAACTTGACCCAAAAGCTTAAGCCTATTGGGTCTTGGGCCCAACCATGTATATAAGCAACCATCATCCAGTAAATTTTTCCAATATAGGACAAACTCAAAAGTGAAATTCTCAACAGGACAAACACTTGATCGATGATGGAAAACATTCTCAAAACGGATGCCTTCAGGTGCCTAATACCTTTCTTACGCATAACCAAACTATTGAATACATCTCTTGTTTCATAGATTGTCAGGGTTTCCCTCATTTTGTCCCTTCCCACCAAAAGATGAGATAGTGAATCTACTTTGTCATGTTTTATCCCTCTATTCTACCCTTGTCACATCACATTTATGTAGAAGCCAAAGTTGATAGCATGGACAACGGAGCCAACACTTGTTTTATTTCAATGCCTATTTAAATTGTAGACTTAATTGTCTAAGCGGAAGCTCTTGAATAAATTAGGTCCCCTATGGGCGAACTGTCATTATAATCTAGGACTACCAAAATGTTTTGGGTAGTTTGAGTCATTTATGTTTTTTTAGAAAGAATCTTATGCAAAATAGATGGAACAAGCTTCCAGACTTGGTGGCTCAATGGTTTTACATGTTTATTTCGTCCACCTATGATTTACTAGTGTTCTCTAAAGTGTTGCTATTTTCTGATTTTCCATAATCTTTTTAGGAAAAATTTACGTTAGCTATATCCATTTCTATCAACATTTGATTTCAAAAAGTGGCCTATGATTTTTTTAATGATTTTTTTGGTAAGCAAAAATTAAATTGAATGGAACGAAATTGATTTTTATAATTTATATTTACCATATACTTTTTCGTTTCATTTCACTATTATTTCATTGCATTCTATCATACCAAACAATGGGTCAAGGTTTCATGTAAGTGATTAAACTTTTGAGTTTCAAGTAAATATTTAAAAGTTTTGAGTGTAGTCTTCGGAAAGTTGGACGTTCATATTTTAGAATTATAGGAAATCTTATGTGATTTTAGGTGTGATCCCAAGAGGGAGGGTGAATTGGATTTTAAAACTTTTTGGCTAAATTAAATTTGTCATTCACCAAAAATCATATTCCATTCAAAATATAAGTGTGTATGTAAAATGATTAGTCATTGAGTGCAAACATACATATAGAACTTATCTCATTTAAATTAAATATATGTATGTAAAAATAATTATGACAATAAATAAACATTTATACACATGCGAAAATTAAAGTGCAAAAATTTAAATGAGATAGAGAGATAGAGAGACACAAGATTTGTTGTTGAAGTTCGGCTAATACTGCCTACATCTCCACCTTGGGCAGACCCCCCAAGGATTCCACTAACTTGGTCACTTAATCGAGCGGAGCAGAAGCCGTTTACACCCTCCTTCACGGGGCAGAGACACCCCAGCTACACTTACCGAGTGGAGCCAAAACCTAGCAACACTTTACGAGCGATGCCAAAACCCAGCAACACTTAATAGGCGGTGCCAACACCCAACTTACCTAACCGGGCTAAAGCTAAATCGGCTTCCTCCTTCATGGGGCGGAGTCACCCCAGCTACACTTTATGGGCGGAGCGAAAACCCACACCTTACAGGATGGTGCCTCCTCTTCCAACGATCACATGCCGGGAATACGACAATATTTTTGTGTACAAATAAACGCTTCTTAACAAGTAGAGATGTACAAGTTGAAGCACTAAAATGCACTCTCAAATGATATTAAAATGAAGCTCTCTAGAGTATTTAAAAATTTGACTCAAAATTAATTTTCAATAAAAAACTAAGAGAGTATGGAAAATGATTTCTCATTTCAAAATGACCTTTCAAAAATGATTACTAAAAGGCTTCTAAGCAAAGCATATGAAATTAAATACATGCTCTAGCCTTTCTCAAGGAGCTTCTCAAGCCAATATATACGAGTGAGTTATATGCTCAAAGCTACCTTGTATAATCCAATGTTTTTCTCCGAAAAAAATGTTCAAATCAAGGAATAGGAGAAACATTAGTTTTCTTTAAAATGATTAACCTTCAAATATGAGACGCCTTCCAAGCAAGAATATATGAATTAAATATGTTGCTCAAGGCTCTCAAACATTTACTCAAAAAAAATTTCTCCCAAAATTATTTTTCAACTAGAAGTGTAGGGAAATTTTGACTTTCAAAATATGAGAGTAAAATGGCCAATAAGCAATATATATATATATATATATATATATATATATATATATATATATATATATATATGAATGAATATATATGAAGCCCCTTTTCAAAATAAATATAATTTCTCCAAGAATGATTTTCAATAAAATAGGAGTAGGAGAAATTTAGACCTTGAAAACCATTTGAAAACCAAGGCATTCAAACAAAATGCATATGAAGGATGATACATGCTTGAGCCCATTCAAAATAAAATCCCAAAGAGATATTCTCCCAAAATATTTTCAAGAAGGAGTAGGAGAAATAAGAAATTAAAATATACTGGGGTGCAAAAATGGAGGGAGAATCAAAAAATAATATCCTAAGCTTTCCAAAGGATTCTCCAACATTTTTCAAGTGTTTTGGGAATGTATTTATAGGCAAAAAAATCACATATAGCAGTTATGTAGTCGTTAAGACCTTAAAATATTATTTTACATTGAAAACTAACCATTTTTCGGCCATTGGGACGCTTTCCTGAGAGGGTCGGTCGACTGAGGCTTCAAAATCACGAGGTTCAGTCGGCTGGGGCCAAGCCCCAGTTGACTGAGGCTTCAAACACGCGAGGTTTGGTCAACTATCCTCGGGTTTTCTGTGCGGACATCCTTCAGTATTTTTATCATAACTTTTTTTTTATACAACTTCAAATTAAATGTTCTTGGTATCACCAGAAATCTTAGAGAAAATCCCACAACTTTTATGTTGAACACTTTTTAAGATAAGAAGTTATGGATTGAGAAAAACACCCATCAATGAGACGGAAGAAACATGAAGGGAGATTTTATATTACAGACACCTTTCAATATTTTTCACTTGAATTTTTTAATATAACTCCAATTTTGATGTTCTAGGTATCAATAGAATCTAATATAAAATCCCGCAACTTTCATGTTGAACACTTCTCAAGATAAGAACGATTTGGTCGAGAAAATTGCTTTGGTCGACTAGTCGGTTGACTGATCCCTTTGTAAAAATTAATTTTTTTTACCTTCTTTTAACTTCAAAATCATTTTAAAATCTTTGTATTAGTTAGGAATTTTATGAAAAATGTTTTTCATATTACTTGGAGGTCCTGTGGTTGATCTAAGGTCATGTTTGAACTTCAAATTGAATCATATGATATATATGTACATTCAACCCTAATTACTATTATAATCCAAAAACAAATAAAGTCTTCGTGCTTCGCTCCTTTGCAATCCCATGGAATAATACAATATATGCTTATTCATATGTTTTTACAACTTCCATTTTGCATCTGTCACTTGTGCTTACAGAATTATAAGCCTGTTTAATCACTAAGTACACAAGTGAGATGTTGTGGTTTGTCATAATCAAAACAGGGATCAAACTCAAAAGGTTAATATCTTACTTGGTAGATATTTTGGATTTCCTAAAAAAATAAGATACCTTTAAAATATAGATGTTCAAAACTTACCATTATGTGCATGATCTTAGATTTTCTTTGAATTCAAATGAAGATAGCCAACGTGAAGGAGGAGGGTTGCATTAGGTAGTTGACAACATATATAAAATTTATCAAATCTTATGATATAAATACTTACCAAATTTTCGTTGGGACGCCCCCTACAAGTGAGCATTGCATTCATACAACTCGAGTGTAGCAAAAAATGGACAAAGGTGTGCTAGGTCAAACCATTCTACACAAAAGAGGGTCGAGAAGGTAGTATAGGAAACTACGGTTAGGTTAGGAACTTGGAACATAGGGATACTTTGGAAAAAACATGGAGTTAGTTGATATAATGATTAGAATAAAAACTAACATAATCCAAGACACTAAGAGGGTAGAGGAGAAGGTTAGAGAAGTCAAAAAATTAGGATTTAGGTTTTGGTACATTGGAAATGAAAAATAGAGAAATGAGGTAGTAGAAAGAATTCAGGATAGGATTATAAAAGTCAAGATAGCTTTAGGCCAAAAGATAATAAATGTTATTATTGCATATGCTCCCCAACTAGGCTTAACAAAAAAACTTTAGAAAATTTTGGGAAGATGTGAATAGTATTATACGTGGGATCCAAGGACTGAAAAAAATATTTATAGGAGACGATTTGAATGGATATATTGGAAATGGTAATAAAGGTTATGAGGGGATACATGGAGGCCATGAATATGAAGATAAGTATCAGTCCGATGATATGATTTTAGATTTTCCATGTTGTATGATCTTGTTATAATAAATACCCACTTAAAGAAAAGATTAGAATACTTTATAACCTTCAAAAGTGGACAAAATAGAAGTGAAATAGATTTTTTTTTCTCAACTAATTAAGGGAGAAGATCATTCATTTTGTAAGGTTGTAAAGTTTTCTTAAACAAAGCTTGACTATAGAACAAAGAGCTTTATTATTAATATTTGTACAAAGGACTAGAAGAGAAAGAGCAACATAAATCAATACTAGAGGATTAGGTGGCGGAGTTTAAAGGGAGAAAATATTGAAAAATTTGAAGATTAAATTATCAAAGAGGATGATTTGATGAGGGGATAAAGTAAATGTGAACATTAGTGGAATAAAATGGCTAGCTCTATTAGGAAGATAGGAAAAATGGTTTTAAGTGAATCAAAAGAAAGATTTTCAGACAGCAAAGAAAGCTATTGGTGGGATCAAGATGTCCAAAAAGTAAAAGATAAACATAATTAATTTGGCATAAAACATGGAAAAATTGTAGAAATGCAAACTAGATCTCATAATAATTTATATGTTAGACTAGATTTAAAAGAAGGGAAAGAGACATATATAAACTAGTTAGAGTTAGAGAAAGAAAGGTTAAAGATTTAGATAATATATATATATATATATATATATATATATATATATATATATATATATATATATATAAAAGATGAGAATGACAATGTCTTGGTGAAAGAAGACATAAAAGAGGTGGCGAAGACACTTTAATAATTTTTTTATTTTAATGAACATCAAATTGAAGGATTAAACTTAGAAGCGATAAATTAGGAAAAGAACGCAAACTTAAGATCTATTCACAAAAGTAAAGTCACCGAAGTTAATATGGCTTTAAAAAAGATTTTTAAAAAAATGGGAAATCTGTAGAACTGAATAACATCCCAATTGAAGTATGGAAATATCCAAGAGATAAAGGAAGTATATGGTTAATTAATTTATTCAACACTATTATAAAAAACTAAGAAAATGTAAGAGGAATGGAAGAAAATCACACTAATACCTATATTTTTTTTAAAAAGAAAGGTGATATTTAAAATTGTAATAATTATCACAGAATTAAACGAACGACTTGATGCACTATTTACCTTCAACCCTTTGAGTGAAACGCGGCAAAAATAAGGAAAACTCATGGACCAACCCTATTCTCTCCAACCTGTAGGAACTGCTTATGAGTCATATGATGAAACGATCATATGAGTCACATGATCCAACAATCACGATCTTGCAACGATGCAAGCATGCTAAGTGTGTGTTGAAATATTTTCTAAAATAATCATAAGGATCATTTAATGCTATGTGGGTTTGTCCCACATTGGAAAGAGTGAAAATTAAAAATTCATTAATAAATGATAATGTGGAAAATTCTCTTAAAATTAGTTAAGAAATAGTGCTAGTGTGTACTCTAGTGCACCCTAGGACAATACTTTGCACCATCCGCACACACATGCACATGCGTGTGCGCGTGGCATGTGTTGTTGGGTGCTAGTGGTGCACTTAGATAACATACAAGCACTTAGCACGCTTGCATCATTGCGAGATTTTGATCGTTTGATCATGATCGGATGGTTTAAAATTAATCTTATAATTTTTTATAAGATCAAGTGGTGCGATCTAAATCCTATAAATAATCTAATGGCTAGATTTTAAATTTGAACATATGTAACTTTTCGGAAAAGACATAATTCTGTCCATTTAAAGATAGAATTAACTCCAAGAATCATATAGAATATTCAATCATTCTCTCCTTCTCTTTCTCTCATAAGGCTTTCACAAATCATTTTTTCATCAATTCTAGGTTCTATTTTCTGTAAAAACAGAATTCCAAAAATTTATTCAGATTCTTCTAAGGGTCTTGTGATTAGTTTTTCAATTGTGTATAACGCAAACTGATATTAGATTATATTATGGGTTTCATTGTATCCTAGAAACATATTTGCTAACTCCATACATACCAATATGGTGGGGGAAAATAGCGTTTTAAGGAAAACAACATTGTAACGTGCCTTGAAGCCTTTTGGTTCTGTAGCATTTTATACATTTGTTATTTACAATCTTAAAATGTTATTTCAAAATGGCTAGTACTTTAACCTTGAGGGAATTCCCTGTGGATTTTCTTAAACTAGAATGATTTGATGGAAGCAATTTCAGGCGCTAGCAGTAAAAGATGCACTTTCTTCTTGCGGGTCTCAAAGTGGTGTATGTTCTGACCACCCCCAAACCTGCTGGAAATGAGAATAAGACTTTGGCTCAAGGATGTGCAAGGCTAAAATGGGAACAAGATGATTATATATGCAAAGGCCACATTTTCAATTCATTATTGGACAATCTGTTCTATCTATATCAGAATATGGCTACTGCAAAAGAATTGTGGGATGAACTTGAGACTAAGTATTTCACAAATGATGCGCCTAGTAAGAAATTTCTAATTGCAAATTTTTTAATTATACCATGCTTGACAGTAGGCTTGTAAAGCAGTTTCATGAAATTATGCATATCCTTAACCAGTTTAATCAACATAATATGAAAATGGATGAATGCATTTTTGTTTCGTCTATTATTGATAAGTTACCTCCATCCTGGAAAGATGTTAGAAAATATTTGAAGTAGAGGAAGGATGATATGTCTCTTGAACAGTCAGACCAACATTTCCAAATTGAGGAAGTGTTTAGGCAGAACCAGAAAAGTGCAGAAGAGCATACTTCCAAAGTGCATATGATGGAAGAAGGAGAGTTCTAAACAACCCCAACATCCCAAAAAAAGGAATCTGAAGAGGAAGTTGAATTATGTCAAGAATCAAAATAAGTAAAATAAAGATTCATGCTTCCATTGTGGAAACCCTCGACACTACAAAAGTGAGTGTCGTCTTCTCAAGAAAAAGCATGATGGAACAAACTCTAACAAGTTTGTGACTAGGATTTCTGAAATCAAAGTTGTTGAAGATGACTATGCATAGTGGATTGACTCAGGGGCAACATGGCATGTTTGTAAAGATAAGAGTTCATTCTCAAAGTATGAACCAATGGAAGATGGCAATGTTCTCTACGTGGGAAATTCGTCCACTGCTGTAGTTAAAGGCAAAGGAGATGTGACTTTTGAATTTACTTTTGGAAAGAAGTTATAAATGATGAAATGGATTCTATCATGGGTAATAAAACCTAAAAATTGACTGATTTACCTCTTGGTTCAAACCCAATAGGTTGTAAATGGATCTTCAAAAAGAAAATGAAGGTAGATGGAACAATTCACAAGTTTAAAGTAAGGTTAGTAGCTAAAGGCTTTACACAAAAGGAAGGCATACACTACTTTGATACTTATGCTCCAATTGCTAGGATTGCAACAATAAGAGTCTTGCTTGCCTTAGCTTCAGTAGTGATCCTTTAAAAAAAATTTTAATTAATTAATTAATATAATAAAATATAATATTATATATATATATGTATATATGTATATGTATATAAGCTATTAGGAAGTCAGGAGAGACTTCCAAAGACTTCAATTTAATTGAAGTTCAATTCCCCCCCCCCCAACCGTACTGCTCTCTCTCTCTCTCTCTCTCTCTCTCTCTCTCTCTCTCTCTCTCTCTCTCTCTCTCTCTCTCTCTCTCTCTCTCTCTCTCTCTCTAAATTTCTCCTTCATTTCTCAGCCAAATTGAAAAACGAACATCATTTTCGAGTCTTAACTCCACTCCTTTATGTTTTAACTAGAGAGATTTCATCATTTGGACGTCGTAGGTACCACTCGAGGGCTAAGGTAAGATGAATAGATTATTTCAGTTTATTTTGAAAATTTAATCGATTAAATTTGAGTATGTGGATGATTTTAGTTTATTAAACATGTATTCAAGAAAAATTAAAGTGGATTAGGGTGATCATTTTTTTTTCTTGAAAAATATTTTTTTTTTTTGTTGAATGAGAATGGTGGAGGTGATCATACCTTTATTTTCAGCAAAATACTCGATTATATTATGATATTAAAACCCAAAATTGTGTGGCATGAGAAAAATTTATTATATTGCATAATTAAACCTGTTGGAATTTTATGGTATTATATGGTAAAAGTGGTGGTATTATACTGGTTCTGCAATTTTTGAGAATATGTGGATATTGTGAAATGATTATTTAGAATTTTGTGTTGAGAAAAATGAGATTATATTGAGAATACTATATTGATAAAATGAGATTGTGAACTCTGTGTTGAGAAATGAGATTCATGTTACTATATTGTTATATAAATTGCATTATATGGTTTAAAAACCCTGATGGACCATATGTGTTGAGATCTCGGTTCCGTAACTACTGAAATTGTTAGCCACACTGTTGTGAAAGTGTGGGCGGTGGACATTCAATTTGGCCTGAGAAGGGTGGTGCTCCCTCCTGAAGTCCGAACCAAGTTGTGGTAAGCAAATCGTACTACAAACATATTACTTTTGACTCAGCTTGGTGGTAGGCCACCCAAGGCTAAATCTAGTCTTCGGACCGCACAACCCAATCATGGGGGTTATACATGATGTTAGTCCAATCAGGGAGATTCTTCTATGCATATATGTAGATTTATGTAAACATGGCTATTTTAAGCTGAAGTATGTTTTGAGAAGAAAATATGTATTTTCAATTATATAGGTGTGAGTACAGCTTACAAATGCTATTTCATTTAAAGTTAAATTAATGGTTGTATTTTGCTTACACTAAAACTCATGTTAGCTAAACACTGATGATAATTTATTCCATCTTACTGAGAGTTGTCTCACCCCAATAAATATTTTCACATTTAAGGACATTTAGGGATTCAAGCCTAGCGAGCTTCAGGGTAGGACTTAGATTATATAGTTGAGAGTAAGTGTTTCTATAAAATCAGTGACGTATGCTCCATGTTTTATGTGATGTAATATTGATACTGGGAGATACCTATGTATTTTGTGGGGATTTAATACTTTGGTATGGTATTTGAGGTTTAGATTATTTTCTGCTACTAGTTTTAAATTAAGTTATCAAAAGGTGTACCCTGGACCCCACGAGGTTTTCGAGTAGCCACAGTTGTGGTATCAGAGTTTACATTATTATTATTATTATTATTATTATTATTATTATTATTATTATTATTATTATTATTATTATTATTATTATTATTATTATTATTATTTATTTATTTTTAGGGTTGCACAGTTTCCATCTACAAGTTCGAAATGCATCAAATGGATGTAAAAATTGCATTCTTGAATGGAGAATTAGATGAAGAAATTTACATGGAACAACCCAAAGGCTTTATTATGCCAGTAAATGAATCTAAAGTATGTAAATAGGTTAAGTCTCTTTATGGAGTTAAACAAGCCCCAAAACAGTGGTATGAAAAATTTGACCAAGTTATTCTTTCTAATGGCTTTAGAATACATGAATCTAATAAATGTGTATATGGTAAGTTCAATAGAATAAAAGAGTAATTATTTACTTATATGTTGATGATATGTTAATTTTTGGTACTGATATTGAAAGTGATGAAAGTGCTAAGAAACTGTTGTTATCTAATTTTGATATGAAATATATGGGTAATGCAGATGTGATTCTGGGTATTAGAATAATTAGAAACAATGATAAATTGATTCTCACCCAATCACACTATATTGAAAAATACTGAAAAAGTTTAATCACTATGACTACAAATCTGTTAACACACCTTTTGATGCAAATTTGAAAATATATCCTAACACTAGTAAAGCAGTAAGTCAGTTAGAATATGCTAAAGTTATTGGTTGCTTGATGTATGCTATGAATTCTACTAGACCTCATATGACATTTACCGTAGGTAAACTTAGTAGATATACTAGTAATCCTAGTAATATTCATTGGCATGCTATATATAGTGTTAAAGTATTTGAAAAATTCTATGGACTATGGCATACATCATGAAGGATATCCTACTGTTTTAGAAGGATTCACAAATGCCAGTTGGATCACTAATTATAATGATCATACATCAACCAATGAGTGGATAGTCACCCTTGGTGGAGGAGTTATCTCCTGGGGTTCAAAGAAGTAAAGCCTTATAACAAATTCCACTATGACATCATAATTTGTGTCTTTAGTTTCTTATAACAAAAAGGCATAATGGCTTAGGAATTTGCTATTAGAAATTCCAATTTGGCCAAATCCTATGCCACCTATATCTTTGCATTGTGATAGTGAGGTAGCTTTGTCACAGGCATATAGTAATATAAGTAATGGTAAATCTAGACATATTGGCTTAAGACATAGTTATGTGAGGCAGTTAATTACTGAAGGTGTAATTTACCATAGATTTTGTGAGATCAAGCCAAAATATGGTTGATCCATTAACAAAAGGACTTGTAAGAGACATGGTCTCAAAAACATCAAAGGGTGTAAGACTTAAATCCATAACCCATAGTCATCAATGATCGAAACTCGACTCAACACTTGAAATTTTCAAGCTCTCGAGTTCATTGAGCAAAGTATATCATATGTAATGACTGGAAGCACTAAAATGTATATGTGTCATATAATCCATCCCAATAAAAATAGTGCTTTGTACTTGTAATGTGAAAAAGGTGAAGGTTGAGCTTAAGCTCTTACTAAGATTATAACAGGATCTGTGAGGTACTTTAATTATAGGGGTACCTTTGATAAACCTACCTATATGAGTGTCATAAGTGGTGCCGCTTCCTATGAGAAATGGATTTATCTCTAAAGCACTTATCAAACTAAGATATAGATGCAAGGCCAATCCACACGTCGACTTTTGGTAACACCCAAATATCTGATAATTTGTGTGTGATATGTATCTGGTTAATCAAGAGAGGATTGCTAGTTCAAAGTTCATCGACTATGTAATCTTGATTAACTTTGATATGTATTCAATAAGTGAAGGTTCAAGTTCTAAAAATACCTTCATTTATGCATAAATTTTCACTTATTTGAATAAATTGTTTTTCATCTATATTTTGAAAATGGTGGGGAAATGTTGAAATATTTTCTAAAATAATCATGAGGAGCATTTAATGCTATGCGGGTTTGTCCCACATTGGAAAGAGAGAGAAAGGAAAAGTTTTTAATAAATGATAATGTGGAAAATTCTTTTAAAATTGGTTAAGAGATAGTGCTAGTGTGTACTCTAGTGCACCCTACCGTCCACACATGCACGTGCATGTGCGTGTGGTGCGGGCTGTAGGGCACTAGTGGCACATTTATATGGTGCACAAACACTTAGCACTTAACAAGCTTGCATCGTTGCGAGATCGTGATCATTTGATCATGATCGGATGGCTTAAAATTAATCTTATATAAGATCAAGTGGTGCGATCTGAAACGTATAAATAATCTAACAGCCATATTTTAAATTTGAACAGACATAACTTTTCAAAAAATGCATAATTCTATCTATTTAAAGATATAATTAACTCCAAGAATCACATAAAATATTCAATCATTCTCTCCTTCTCTTTCTATCATAAGGCTTTCACAAATTATTTTTCATCAATTCTGGATTCTATTTTTTGCAGAAACAGAATTCTAAAAATTTGTTCAAATTCTTCTAAGGGTGTTGTGATAAGTTTTTCATTTGTGTATAATGCAAACTGATATCAAATTATATTTTAGACTTCATTGTATCGTGGAAACATATTTGCTGACTCAATACACACCAATTTGGGGGGGGGGGGGGGCAAATAACGTTTTAAGGAAAACAACATTGTAACGTGCCTTGAAGTGTTTGCTATTCTGCAACATTTTATATGTTTGTTATTTACATAGTTTAGGGAAGAAAAAAAAGAAAAAGAAAAAGGTGATTGCATATGATTTTTATTAACTAAGAGAAAGCATATCATAGAGTAATTAGGGAAGTTCTATCTTGATTTTAGAAAAGAAGAGAGAATGTAGTAGATATATAGATGCCATTAATGATATATATAATATAATAACGACATAATATAAAAATGACTAGTGTTAAGACTGCATGTGTAACGCCCCAAAATTCTGATAACATAAAACATAAACTAAATCAACCCGAACCCCAAAGGAAACCGGGGATATACCTGTCCATACATACATGACAACTATGCAGCGGAAATCATGATTTATTCAACCTTATATACAATACCAGAGTTTAACTATAACCAAAAATACACATATACATCCTAAAAAAACATCATAAATATCCTAGGGTCATACCCTAAAAATCCATCCTGATCTCAACCTAACTACTTACTCTTCATCCAGGGTAACACCAGCAACCTCCTCTATCTCAGAGCACGCTTCGCTCGCCTGTCTGGGTTTCCTAAAATGTTTGTATTGTTGGGGTGACACACCTCTCAGTAAGGGAGATAGACTAATATTAGTGTGTGGCAATATGAGTATTATTGTGTTATAAACATAAACTATTCGTGATAAACTATATCTGATAGGTAAGGAAAATCTGTACATAGTTTAACTGCATTTGACAACTCAAGTAAAACTGTTCTGTATAAATTTGAATAAATAATAAATCAACATAACATATTGTATCATACTAAATTTTTGTATACATATAAATCATCTGCTATCTCTGTATATTACTAAAATTATACCCTGGATGGGTAACTACATATCATGAATTAACCCTGCATGATTCAGGTTATGTGGCCCATGAGCTGGACTTAACTCTAGCTAGCCTACCAGGCTAAGTGTTGGATTTTTGAGTCTGATCTCTGTTTTGATGCTAACAAACCAGCAATATCTTATGTGTGCATTTAGTGTGTGAATAGGTTATCATTTTAGTACGAACATAAGATATCAGAAAATGGAAGCTAGCAAATATACATTGGGTGACCGAAATGAGAAGTTTGGCGGACCGAACTATGAACGGCAACCAAACCTCAAGCGTTTGGAAAATTGCCTTGGTTCAGCCACCCAAACCTGTCATCGGGCACCCAAAGTTGAAAATTCAACTTTTCTAGTTGTGATTGTTTGGGCAACTGACCCTGAGGTTCGGGCGATCGAAACTCTCTAGTTGCTAAAAATTAATGACAGTAATTGGGGTTACAATTTAATTAAACTTTTTCAAAATTCTCAATATGTCCCCAACGATCATATTTTGTTGAAGAATTATAAATACCTCCTCATTTGCTTTGATTAGCAACTTTGATTAGCTCCCAAATCCTCTCAAATTATTTTGTTAATCAAAGTTCCCCCAAACTAATTTTTCATTGCAAAAATATTTTATTGGGGCAAATTTTTCATACTCTCTCAAAATCTCTTTCATTCATTCAGTCACTTGAAAAATCATTTTTGAAATAGAGTTTCTATTTAGGGCATTTAATTCATCAAAAGTATTTTGCTCTCATTATTTCTTTCATTGTTTTAAAATCATTCTTGAGAATAAATCTTAGTTCTCCCCATATGATTTCTTGAAAAACATCTAGGGGAGAACATTTTTGTTAGGGTCAAAACCTTTGAGTGCTCATCATCCAGATTATTTTCAAAGGTTGAAATATGATTATTTTTTTAAAAAACACCCTTACTCTATTGACCATATATTTCATATCATACTAGAGTGTTTGTATAAAGCTTTAATGGTGTACATCCATGTTTGTATTTATAAGCTTTTTCATATGTACAAAAATATGTTTAATAGACCGGTTGGGTTCATCCCATTCATTGAACTAGGCAGTCTCTGTAAGTGAGACCGGTTAGGTTCATCCCATTAATTGAACTAGGGAGACTTAGCCCCGTAAGTGAGACAACTTGGGCTCAGCCTTGTAATTGAGGTGAGTTTTACCTTGCCCCATAAGGAAAGGTTGTAAATGGCTTCTACTCCACCCATTTAAGTGAGCAAGAATAGTGTAATCCTTGGGGGGTATGCCCAAGGTGGGGACGTAGGCTGGTTTGGCCGAACCTCAATAACAAATATCGTTTGTTTCTCTTTCTCTATCTTATTTAAATTCCTACACTTTAATTTCAGCATGTGTATGAATGTTTATTTAATGTCATAATTATTTGCATACACACATTTGATTTAAATAAGATATACTGCACACGTGTATATTTACTTTCACTGTTAAAATTATTTTACATACTCACGTGTACATTGAATGGGATATGATATGTGGTGAATCGGTGAAATGCTTAAATTAGCCTAAAATTTTTAAAACCCAATTCACCTCCTTTTTGGGATCACACCAATTCCAACATAAAGTCAAACATGATATAACTATGCATAATTGCCCACCCAACCTGGTCCGCCAATTCTACACTCCGCAGCACTTCTCGGGTCGGCGCACAGTGGGTATCCTACTTTTCGCAACACTTCAGGGCTAATCGGCATCTGACCCAACACTCTATGAATAGTGTGGTTGCACTGTCGGCTAACACTAACCTAGTCCGCCCATCCTACTCTCTACAACACTTCTTAGGTTAGCACACAGGGGTTACACCGTCTGATCTAATTAGCTAGCTACGGTAGCGTGCTCTGAACAAACCTAGTCCATCAGGGATTCTGATATCATATAGTACATTTCATATAATATATAACCAAAACATATCTCATTTTATATTTCTACGTAAAATTTGTCATATCATAGTTTCTGAATAAACTATTATATATATAAATCTGTTCACAGCATATGCGCCAGCTGAATAATCATGGCATCCAGGCCAACTGAATAATCACGACATCTGTGCTGATTGAATAATCATGACATTTAGGCTAACTGAATAATCATAATATACTAAAAATATAATTTATGTACTATTTATAGTTTTCCTAAAAACTGTTGTCAAATCATGCTTGCACTGTGAATTCATAAAATATTTTGACATACCATTATTTACAGTAAAATTTATACTCATGTCACACACAAATGAGTACTACTTTGTAATAAATTATATGGTCTGATAAAACATATTTTGCTGACAAAATAATATTAAATTTGTTTTCAAAGCTTCCTTATTTCTACATTAGTATTCCCAAAAACTATACCAAATCATATTTAAATTTTTGAATCAAATATTGTATATTCAATAATTAATTTTCTGAAAATACTTGACTTAATATATCCCCTTACCTATTTCCCGAGAAGCCTATTGAAAACCCTAAACCACGCTCGCGGCAATTAGAACTCTAAACTCTGAAATCGCATTATCCCCAGTTCAATCAACTCAACCCCAGTGTATTTATCATCCAACACATTTCTTGGGTCTACATACTCCAAATAATCATTTAAACCCTAAAATAACTCACTTACCCTGATTTTGGGGTGATGCCTAAGGATCCCAAATCAACATTCTACTCTGATCAACCTACAAATAATCACCTTGAGATCATTATGGTGGTTCTTGATCATCAATTCGGGCTATAATCGAAGCAAAATCGTAGAGAGAAGGGAGAGGGTGTCGTAGGGTTCAGAGAGAAAGAGAGAGAGAATTTTTGTTTTTATTTAAAAAAAAAAAATTGGCTTGTGGGTTCTTCTTTAATTTCAGAACTTCAGACAAAAATGTCGACGATTTTCTGCATCCCTCATAAAACCAACAACGATTTTCTGCACCCCTCACAATACCGTTGATGGTTTTGGTTTTTAACCCTCCCTTTTTATCATTTACCTATAACTGGCCCACCGTAAATACAAAGCCATTGATGGTTTGGTCTACACCAAACCAAAGACCTTCTTTTCTTTTACTTTCTCATTCATTCAATTTTTTTTCTTAGGTCTCTACATTCTCCCCTCCTTATAAAAAGTTCATCCTCAAAATTTGCTATTTATCTCATGTATCAATCTTTGAGGACAAACCCACTGTAATTTTATTAATTACCCTCACTTATGGCAAAAAATTACTGTGGTTACATATACGGTTCTGGGAGATTACAATAACTAAAACTCTCCTAAAACCAACCAAAACACAAAACTATTACATACAACTGATTAACCTACACAAAAATCTACTACATACATGATTTCTTACCTGAACTATTACCTTTCCTTTCTAACTACTATCGAACCCCCACTGAATAGGTGTGGGTACTTCTAACGCATCTCCTCCTCTAACTCCCATGAAGCCTCCTCAACTGCATGATTCCTCCAGAGTACTTTCACTAATGGGATTTTCTTGGTGCGTAATTCCTGCTCTTTATAATCTATGACTTGAACTGGTATTTCTTCATAAGACAAAGTCTCACCAATCTCTAGTGCTTCATAAATTATTATGTGAGATAGATCTAGGATGTATTTCTTCAACATGGACACATGAAATAAATTGTAAATTTTGCATAGCATTGAGGGTAACGCTAACATGTAGGCAATTGGGCCAACTCTTTCCAATATCTCAAATGGCCCAATGTACCTAGGGCTACGTTTACCCTTCTTTCCAAATCTTATCACTCCTTTCATCAGCGCAATTCTCAAAAACCCATGATCTCCTACACCAAATTCTAACCCTCATCGATGAGTATCTGCATAGCTTTTCTATCGGCTCTGAGCTGTTCTAATTCTTTCCTGAATAAGTTTGACTTTCTTAGAGGCCCATTGTACCATCTCTAGCTCCAATATCTGCTTTTCTCCAATTTCATCCCAATATAATGGAGATCGAAACCTCCAACCATACAATGCCTCATATAGGGTCATCCTAATACTGGCTTGGTAATTATTGTTGTAAGCAAACTCCACTAGTGACAGATATTGAATCCAACTGTCTCCAAAATCAAGCACACAGGCACGCAGCATATCATCCAATATCTATATAGTCCTCTCAATCTGTCCATCAATCTGAGGATGAAAGGGCATGCTAAAGGTCAACTGGGATCCCAAAGCTCTCTGTAAGCTTTTCCAGAACTGAGATGTGAAACATGGATCCCAGTCAGAAACGATGGACACAAAAACTCCATGCAGTCTGACTATTTCTTATACATACAACTCTATCAATCTACCCATGGAGTAGTTAACTCTGATGGGAAGAAATGGGCAGTCTTTGTCAGTCGATCTACGGCTACCCAAATTGCGTCCTGTCAATGTAGTGGTAGCGATAACCCTGTTACAAAATCCATCGTAATGTGCTCTCACTTCCATTTAGGAATATGAAGTGGTTGCAATGATCTTGCCATTCTTTGAAGCTCTGCTTTCACCTACTAGCATGTCAAACACTGATTCACAAACTCAGTGATCTCTCTTTTCATATTACTCCACCAAAAAGATTCCCAAAGATCCCTATACATTTTAGTGCTATCAGGGTGTACAGCATACAGGGATCAGTGCGCTTCTTCCAAAATAACTTTCTTAATTTTAGCATCAACTAGCACACAAACTCTAGTACGGAGTCTCAAAGTTCCATCATCTGAGATACTGAATTTTGTCTCTTGACCATCTTGAACTTTTTCTATAATCTTCATCAATTCCACATCTTTCACCTGAGTAGCTTTAATTTTTTCCTGTAATGTGGGTTGTACAAACAAATTAGCGATAAACGCCTGATGGTTACCCCTTACAAGCTCCGCCCCGAGTCTTTCCAAATTCATTCTAATATGATGTGCAGTTACTATCGTTGATACAGATACGCTCCCTAATTTATGACTCAATGCATTAATTACCATATTTTCCTTTCTTAGGTGATAACTGATGGTGCAATCATAATCTTTAATTAACTCCAACCATCTCCTTTGTCTCATATTCAACTCTTTCTGTGTAAAGAAATACTTCAAACTCTTATGATCTATAAATATTTCACATTACCCACTATACATATAATGCCTCCAGATCTTTAAGGTGCTCACCATTGTAACCAACTCTAAATCATGTGTTAGATAGTTCTTCTCATATTCCTTGAGTTGCCAAGAAGTGAATGCCACCACTTTTCCTTGCTGCATCAATACACACCCAAGCCCTTTCAGGGATGCGTCACTGTAGATCACAAAATCTCCATCCCCCGATGGAATGGTCAAAACTGGTGTGGTGACTAGTTGTTGTTTCAACTCCTGAAAGCTTTGCTCATAATCATCATTCCATTCAAACTTAGCATTCTTCCTGGTTAGGCATGTCAGAGGCCCTAATAGTCTAAAAAATCCCTCCACGAACTGGCGATAATATCCCGCCAGTCCCAAGAAACTTCTGATCTCCTGAACATTCTTTGGCCTCACCCAATTCACCACTGCCTCTATCTTGCTGGGATCTATAGAGATTCCATCCCTGGATATCACATGCCGAAGGAATGCAACTTTCTCTAACATAAATTCACACTTCTTGAATTTGGCATATAGTCTCCTTTCTCTAAGTATCTGAAGTACCAGCCTTAAATGTGTCTCGTGCTCCTCAAAACTCCTTGAATACACCAGTATGTCATAAATAAAAACCACTACGAACTGGTCCAAGTATTGATGGAAGACTCTATTCATCAAATCCATAAATGTAGCAAGAGAATTTTTCAGTCCAAATGGCATGACAAAAAATTTATAGTGGCCATACCGAGTTCAGAACGCTGTCTTGGAGATATCCTCTACCTTGACCTTCACTTGATGGTACCCAGAGCAAAGATCAATCTTTGAGTAAACCCGTGTACCCTGAAGCTGATCAAACAAGTCATCTATACAGAGAAGAGGATGCTTATTTTTAACAATTACTTTATATATTTCTCTATAGTCTATACACATCCTTATCAGCCCGCCTTTCTTATTTATGAACAGAACTAGCGCTACCTAGGGTGATACATTGGGTCTGATAAATTCTTTATCTAACAAGTCTTGCAACTGATCTTTTAACTCTCTTAACTCTATTGGATCCATTCTGTAGGAAGCTTTAGAAATCGATGCTATCCTTGGAAGTAAATCAATGGCAAAGTCAATCTCACGGTTGGAAGGCAATCCAGGTAACTCCTCTAGAAAAACATCTGAAAATTCCTTCACCACTAAAATATCGGTAGGCTTTAATTCTTTCTTTATCACTTCCCTTTACACAGGCTATATACCCTTGACAATAGTCTAGGAGTAGCCTCCTCACTTGAATGGCTGACACCAACTATGGTGAGGAACACATGCGTGACCCCAAAAATCTGAACTTCTGCTCCCCATGAGTCTGAATATCACCTCTATCTGATGACAATCGATGCTGGCATAATTAGCAGCAAACCATTTCATTCCCAAAATCATATCAAATCCATGCATGTCTAACACTACAAGGTTAGTAATATTCTTCTCTGAATATCTACTGGATAGCCTTTAAGTACCCTTCGACACCTCACTATTGACCCTGTTGGTGTAGCTACTAACATCTTGGTGTCTAACAGCTGAGTTTCTACCCCATATAATTTGACGTACCCCATAGACACGGAAGAATGTGTGGCCCCTCAGTCAAATAAAATAATAGATTTAATTGAAATCATTTTAATGGTACCTGTCACGACATCGCCAACTGCTGCAGCATCATCCGGTGTCAGTGTACAAACCCATGCCTGCGCAGTATTCCTCTATTGACCACCTCGGGGTGCCAAGATATTTCCTCGGAATGGTATAGGAGCAGGAGCATTCCTTTGCTGTACATGAAAGTCTCATGCCAAGTGTCCCGGTCTACCACATTGATAGCAGACATTTCTCCCCGCTCGACACGCTCTCGCATGTCTCTTACCACAACTAGGACAACTGGGATAAGTCTGCTCACCCTGCATCTCACGACTCCCCATCTAATGCCTCTGTACCCCACAGTATCCACCTCTCCTCCATGGACCTCGGCTAGAACCGACCTAAAATCCAGGAGGTGTGGGTCTCTTCCTCTGGCCTTGCACCTCAGTACTCCTCTGCCTGCTTGCCTCTGCCACAGTGGCTTTGTCCACCAGCTCGACGAAATCCTGTACCTTCAAAACTGCCACCTGTTCATAGATTTCTTGCCTCAAACCTCTCTCAAATTTTCTTACCTTCTTTGCCTCATTAGGAATGATGTACGGGGAAAAGTGGGACAGTTTAATAAATTTTGCTGCGCACTATTGGACTGTCCGATGCCCCTAAGTCAGGTTCAAGAATTCCTCCACTTTTGCTTCTCTAGTGGTGGTAGGAAAATATCGATTGAAGAACATCTCTTTAAACCGGCTCCAGGTTATGGCTACAGGTACCGGTATCTACTCCTCCAAAAGTCTCATAGTAGACCACCAATGTTCAGCCTCCACTGTCAGTCTAAAGATGACATACAATACTCTGTGCTCGTTGGTATAACATAGTACAATCTATATCTTTTCCATTTCCTGCACCTAGTTCTCTACCACAATTGGGTCCATACTCCCTGAAAAATTCGGAGGCTTCATTTTGGTGAACTGCTCTATAGTGCAGCCCTAGTCTACTAATGGGCCTCCTTGCTCCCTAGAGCTCTGTGCAATCTCAGCCATAACCTGCTGAGCTACACAATGCAGAACTACGTTTGAATCACTGCCGCCCATACTAGAGAGCCCTACACCACCATCACCACTGGTGTGAGCACTGCTACCCCCAAGGTCCATCATGAAAAGAAAATAAACGTAGTCTGAGGATCCTATCTAACATAACCAATATATTTATCTAAATCTCAGTGTCTCTCTTTTTCTCTAAATCTCTTTAATTTCCTGCACATAAATAAATTGCGTGGATGAATGTTTAATTTGAGAAAATTAAATTGTGATTGGGAATTGTAATGGGAGTACATTAACTAATCTTTGGGGAAACCAAAAAGGGAGTATGTTGATTGATCTTTGCGGAAACTAGATTTAAAAGCTTGTTGAAATTTTTGATTTGTTTCATATTGTAAAATCAAGCTTATCTTTTTGATTGGATTGACATATTCAAGAAGTAGCAACGCCTCTCCAAGCGATACCCCATGCTCGGTCCAATGATCGAACAACTTGGAATCGTCAAGAAATAAGAAACAATAATTGTGTATAATAACACTCTCACAAAGAGTATATTAGTACAGTTTCAAACACTGTGTACTTCAATATTAAATATCAAAGTGAAATACAATGAAGCTCAAGTAAGAACTCACCAATTTCTTTCTAGATGAAAATTAGCAATTCAGAACTCAGTAGTAGGATGTTCAACACTTCAAAAATTCAGCACTTCGGTTGTACAAAGAGTTTAGCAAGAGAGAGCAGCAAGATAGCAAGATGTCCTTTCAGCTTTTGAAATAGATTTTTCAATTCTTTTGTTCTATATATTATTTGATTTGCAAAACCATATATTTATAGGCTTCTAAAAGTGATTTTGTGTTGCCCAAGATTACTTGGAGTGTCTTCCAAGTTTTTTGAAAATTTGGGGCACAAGAAACCAATATTTGAATTTAAAAATATTTCAAAAATTTAGTCGTTAACAGTGTTCAGATGATTGAAGTATCGCATTTAGTCTTCTAATGTTCCTTAATACATTGAAAAATTTGAACTGGACACAGAGTCAGACGACTGAACTGTAGGTTTAGACTTCTAAAGTCCTAGTTTAGACGACTGAACTAAGGGTTTAGTCTTCTGAGGGTGTACTACCTCTTTAGGATTTTTCCAAAAAAAATTTCAACAGACTAAACTTATTCTTCAGCCTTTTGGAGTAATTCTTCAGTCTTCTGAGGGTGAACCTTAGTCATTGGAGTAGACCAAATTCATATTTTTCATTTTAGTTTTCAATGCTCTCTTGCTTTGATTTCTTATATAACATTTTTCGGGGTTTCAAATAAGGTCTCTAAGTCCATAATTACCCATAAAAGAGCTATCAACATATTTTACAAGATATTTAAATACGAAGTACTTACATAAAGACTTCTTAGGACTTTTGACATTCTAAGCACTTAAGTCTTCATGCTTGTTTTTCTTTAGCTCCATCTTGTCTTCAAGCTTCAACATACTTTAAGCTTTTAGCAAGTCCTCTTTAACATTCATGCTCTCATGATCTTCAAGCTTTATTAGATCATCTTTGTATACATGTCTTTTAAGTTTCATTTGATCATCTTTCTTTGAAGTATAAGCTTTTAATGTTCCTTGTGAACACTTGACCTTGTATTCTCATTCTTGAGTCTTGAAATATCATCACTTAACCAAATATGTTAATTTCCTCTGATTTGTTATCATCAAAATAAGATTTTAAGCCTTGTAAGGCCAACAATCTACTACTTTTTGGTGATGACAAACAAAGAGTAAAAAATTGAGTAAGTCTTAAAAAGACTCCCCCTTACAATAAGCATCAACTTAACAATATTTGCAATATCAAGATCAAGTTCAATATTAATTTCAATATAATGCTCATATATCAAAATCACATCATTTAAGATCAAGATCACATCATTCAAGATCAAATGCGTTCATAGTTGAGCCAATATATCAACTTAAGTATGCAGTATCATGCTCAATTTTTGCCCAAAATTTCTCCCCCTTTTGACATCAATAAAACAGAGTAAGATATCAAGAAAAATGTATAAAGACTAAGGCATTGAGCAACCATAAAAAAAAAAAAAAAAAAAAAATTATTCATCATGCATAAAAAGATAGACAAGTTCCAAAGTAGCATGGAAAATACAAAAGATTTATCATAATTTTCAATGATTTCCATAAATCATGATACCATTATTTATTAAGTTAACTCCCCCTGAATAAAATGTATTTCATATTCAATAAATTCGGACTTTCATTTGAAGTATTATTAAGATACCAATTAGGCTTTTTAATTTTATCATGTCATGCTTCAAGTATTAATTATTTCATGTAAGTGCTCATGGATACCAATATCAAGAATAATACCAATATTATATCAATATCATCAATATCATAACATGCTTATGGATACAAATATGCTATCATGCTCCAAAAATCAATAAACATACTCATGGATACCAATATATTTCATAGATACCTATAGTAATATCATATCATGAGCTGCTTATGGATATCAATTTATGTTCATAGATGCCAATTTTTCAATTCAACTCTCTCTCCCCTTTTTGACATTAATAAAGAAGGTTATCAATAAGCATATGCATTCTAATGGAAGGTACAACACAAGACAAATAAGCCTTGGACAATTCATCCATTGATTGTCGCCAACAATACTATTTTCATTTGTTTCAATATGATAAGTATCAATAAGCTTAGAAACTCATCCTTATCCCCTATTTCATCATGTCTAATATCCCTGTATTATGAAATGATTTTCTATAAATTTGATCAAGGAGAATTTTCTTCTGTATGCAATGAGCATAAAACAAGTTCATTGCTCCAACAATACTTTAATCAGTTGTATTTCATATGTTTCACTTATGAGCTTCGTTAGTGATCGATTTTCTAAATCTCAAGTATATGCAAATAATATTATATGTTGTGTTCTTTAAAAAAAATTTTAACCTTAAGTACTTATAACAATTCATCTAAGGTTATGCTTTATCATCCCTTTAGCTATAGCTGAAATATTCACCATGATATGCATAGTTAATATAGACTTTCAGATTACACATCAAATCTTTAAGGTAGACATATCTATTTATATTTTATGAGTTAAGCATGTCTATTATCAGAGCACATTTAAAATTATTACTTTATTTCTTTTAGGATTGGCTAACTTAAATTCTATAGGCTGTTGATTCATTACTAATCCATTTCATTTCAGCATAATTTTAGCTTTTGTAACTCCTAATAAGAGAATACTTAAACCTAAAATCTTTGCTTTATGAACTACTTAAACCTAAAATCTTTGCTTTATGAACTAGTATTTCATCTTGGTAGCCATACTTTCTTGGGTCCGGATGGTTTAACAAGAGATGCTTCTTTCCTCTTTAATGGATATTCAAACTTTATAAGTCCCTTCTTCTTACATAAGAAGTATATAGTGTGAGTATAAGCATTAGGTGAGGTGCTAGCATAGTTTTTGGAGGCCTTTGTAAAGTACCCCATATAGAGGTTCTTTTTCTTTGTATTTTCAATTCCATTGAACCCTGTGCCCTCTTTATTTAAAGACATTCTTTGTGTACCAATCATTCTATCAAAATTTTCTTTTCCTTTGGTGAAGTTGTAGATGATTTTGTTTTGATCCTCAATTTTCCTCTTAAGATCATAAATTTTTGAATTTTGTATATTTTTACTCTTTTCTTGAATTTGAGACATTTTGCTAATTCTCTTTTCTAGTTCAGAAATATATAAGTCTTTTTCATCATCCATAGAAGTTTTGGATTTTAAATCTTCTAGTTCTGTTATTAGCTTCTCATTCTTGCTTTTTAGTTTAGAAATATATGTCTTTTTCATCATCCATAGAAGTTTTGAATTTTAAATCTTCTAGTTCTATTATTTTACCTTCTCATTCTTGCTTTCTAGTTTCTTGATTTCTAAGTCTTTTTCTCATTCAGCAAGTTTTAGAGATTCCAACTCTTTCATTACTCCTTTATTCTTGTTTTTCAATGATGTGTATCGTTTAGTCACATTAACTAGAATTTTATGCACCTTGAATAGATCATTTTGAAGTTCTTCATAAGATGGTGTACTTTCATCATTGGATTCATCAGAAGAATCATTGCAAGAATCATTAATTGATTCGAATGAGGAACTTTCCTCATTGTCCCATGCCATATAGCAAGCAATCTCTTGGTCACTTGATTCAACATCTTAACTACTTGTACTCATATTATCCTAAGTAGTTGCTTTCATAGCCTTTTTTCTTCTTTTTTTTTTTGGAATCTTTCATAAGTTTTGGACAATCTGATTTTATATGTCCAATTTTCTTACAATTATAGCATGTTGAAGGTTCAACTTTTGCTTTCTTTTTACTGATTTCCTTTTCTTCTTCTTCATCTGATTTTGAGTTCCAAATTTTTCTTGTAAATTTATTCTTGCTTCTAAGAATTTTTGCAAGTTTCTTGGATATGAAGGTTATTTCATCTAAATCCATCTCTTCTTCATCTTCATCATTAGAGTTTTCATTTGAAGCATTAAAAGCAATTGACTATTGAGCTTTAGTTTTTCAACTTCTTTCATTCATAGACATCTCATATGTGAGAAGGGATCCTATGAGTTCATCTAGGGATGTACTTTTGAGATTTCTTCCTTGCGTAATTGCTGTGGCTTTAGGTTCCCATATTGGAGGAAGTCTTCTAATGATTTTACGGATCATCTCATAAGTGGAGTTAATAATATGTGTAAACCTTGTATAGGTATTTGTTATGGTTTCGTCCGGATTCATGTTGAAAGCCTCATATTCACATGTGGGCATGTCAATTCTACTATCTCTAACATCTATAGTTCCTTCATAAGTTACTTCTAATTTGTCCCAAATTTCTTGGCTGACTTACATGCCATGACCCTATTAAACTTATTAACATCTAAAGCACAATATAGCGCATTCATGACACTAGAGTTTAATTGCATCGTTTTGTAATCATTGTCGGTCAAGTCTTTTTCTTCTTTAGGGACTTCTTTGCCATCTACGATTTCAGTAGGAATGTAGTCACCATGTATGATAACCTTCCATGCTTTCCAATCCATGGTTTGAATATATATATCCTCATTCTCTGTTTCCAAAATGTATAATTTAAACCACAAAAGATGGGAGGCCTAGTTGAGGATTGACTCTCTCCAGAGGGAGCTACTTCTAGGTGTGTCATATAGATCTTTATGTAGCTACTAGTTAGGATTTGCTAGAACCCTACTCTGATACCAATTGAAAGTTAAAATGTAGTCCCAAAAGGGGGGGGGGTGAATTGGGTTATTAAAATTTCTTTTAATTCTTTTCAAGAATTCTTAAACCACTTCTTAATTTAACAATCACACAACATAGGCTTAGTTACTTAAGCAATACAAAATCGAATACTTAAACAAACATTCAATCAATCGTCAACTTAAAATAATCAATCACAAAATACCAAACCAAGATATAGTATACAGCACTTTGCAATTTTCAGCTTTGTTTACATCCCTGTGTATATATGTAAGCCCTATATTGATGGATTTGATTTCTCAATGTGATACACAGTATGAAATCCAACACTCCTTCCAAGAACTTGGACTTTAAATAAATTTTCAGTTAATTAGTCTTGGGTGTTAACCAATCAATGTACTCCCTTACAATTTTCACAATTTGTATTGATCAAATAACGTACTTCCTTTCGATTTTCAAAAATCCCAAAATCAAATTAATCTTTAGTTTATTTAATATCCAATCCACGCAGTGTATATGATCAAAAATAAATTCAACCACGCAGTTAATATATGATGAAAAATAAAGAGAGTCAGGAAGGAGAGTGACACTATGTTTTTTATGAGGTTCGGCTTATCCCCAGCCTACGTCCTCGCCTTTGGCCAATGCCACCAAAGGATTTTACTATACCGTTCCTTTCTAGACAGAACAAACCTTTTACAAGTGATACCCACGCTCAAAAACTCCTTAAGTAGGCTAGAGCAACGCCTCTCCAAGTGATACCCCACACTCGGTCACTCCTTTAATAGGCTAAAGCAACGCCTCTCCAAGCCATACCCCACGCCTAGTCACTCCTTCAATAGGCTAAAGCAACGCTTCTCCAAGCAATACCCCATGCTCGGTCTAATGATCCAACAACCTAGAATCATCAAGAAACAAGAAACAATAATTGCGTACAATAATACTCTCATAAAGAGCATATTAGTACAATTTCAAACACTATGTACTTCAATATTAAATATCAAAGTGAAAAACAATGAAGCTCAAGTAAGAATTCACCAAGTTCTTTCTAGATGAAAATTAGCAACTCGGAACTAAGTAATAGGATGTTCAGCACTTCAAAAATTCAGCACTTCGGTTATACAAAGAGTTTAGCAAGAGAAAGCAGCAAGATAGTAAGATGTGCTTTCAGCTTTTGAAATAGATTTTTCAATTCTTTTGTTCTATATATTATTTGATTTGAAAACCATGTATTTATAGGCTTCTAAAAGTGATTTCGTGTTGCCTAAGATTACTTGGAGTGTCTTCCAAGTTTTTAGAAAATTTGGGGCACAAGAAACCAATATTTGAATTTAAAAACATTTAAACATTTTAGCTATTAACAGTGTTTAGACGACTGAAATATCACGTTCAGTCTTCTGATGTTCCTTAATACATTGAAAATTTTGAACTGGACACGAGGTCAGATGACTAAACTGTAGGTTCAAACTTCTGAAGTCCCAGCTTAGACGATTGAACTGAGGGTTCAGTCTTCTGAGAGTGTACTGCCTCTTCAAGATATCTCCAAAAAAATTCTTCAGAAGACTGAACTTATTCTTCAGTATTCTGAAGTAATTCTTTAGTCTTCTGAGGATGAACTTCAGTCGTCTGGGCAAACCAAATTCAAATTTTTCATTTTATTTTTTGTTGGAATTGGTGCATTCCCAAGATGGGGGGGGGGTGAATTGGAATTTTAAAGTTTTCTCCCAGGTTAAGTCAGAAGTCAATATGATTTGGTAACCTAAGGTCTTTCTATACAATTTCAAATGTGCCAATAAATAAAATATGTAGAAAATTAAATCATGCACATCATTCATACCATAACATACACGTGTAGTAAATATAAAGAGCAAAAATGTAAACAGACCCACGATATGTTATCGGGGTTCGACCAACTGTGCCTATGTCCTTGCCTCTAGCTTGCAAGCCTGAGGATTCCACTAAAGGCTCACTTAATGGGTGGAGCGGCACCAATTACAATCAGGTCAATTAGCACAGGACTAACCTCAACCTTTACAACCAGGTCAATTAGCAGAGCTGACCTCAACCTACACCTTAACAGGATTGTGCACCTAACTTTCCTAACCGAGTCTAAGCCAATCCAGGACTATTTCAAAAGGGCTAGTCTCCCTCTTCAGACCCGTGCCTAGAAATACAACAGATTTGCTCAATCAATGAAATGATACAGTGATTATGCTTTCAAGTAAAGCATATGTGTACCCAATTACGTGCAATCATATACACCACCAACAAGATATAATAAGTAAGCTCAATGGGGTTCAATATATCAACTCTCTAGTATGTTTTCTATCTGTGTTATCAGTGTGTGAGAGTGCAAACCAGCATGTTCTTTGTTTCACAAGACATTCAATCAAAATGCTCAAACAAAGACATCAATCAATCCTCATATATATTTCAACTAGCAGATCTTCTCAATTGTATGATGCCCAAGTAATGTATATGTTTTTTTTGCAAAAAGACTTTAATCTTTGTATTCAACGAATGATATAAATCAATGAATATTGCAATAAAAAAATTTATCACACAAACAAATAGCTTTTCAAATATTTATCACGATGAAACACACTAGATATTTGAAAGTGATTTGAAAATAATTTTTGCAACTAAAATCAAATATAAAATTCTCAAGATATTGCAATGACGATTCAATACTCGGAAGCTCCAATGAAGTCTTCTTAGGAAAGACTTATTGATAAAGCCCCCTAAGAACACTTGAGGATGTGCTCTCAAATAAAATAATTTCACACAAACACAATCTTAAGAGAGCAATCCTTAAGGAACAACAACACTTAAATCACACTTATAAAAGTATTTGAGAAGTAAGATCTTGTAAGAATAAGTGTTGGAGGCTCAAAGATGAGTATTATGGATTTTGGGATTTTCAGAGAATTTCTCCTAATCAAGATTGCTAATCCCTTCCTAATTTGCACAAATGATCTCATATATATAGACATAGGAAGAGTTATGACTGTTAGGGACCTATTGGGTATTATTAGGAAAGTTTTAAACCATTTTAACGTAATTAACCCCATTTAAAATATTTAACCATGGTAAAAAATTGAAGGCAACCCGAGAGACCCGGTCGACCAGAAGACTTTCGATCAACCGAAGTTCATATGGTCGGTCGACCGAGCCAATTTTGAACTTCAGGGTCAGTCGACCAAGAAGGGCGATTTTTCAGTTTTGTGAGATTCGGTTGACCGGGAAGATTTGAACTGGATAGTTCGGTTGACCATACCATTAGGACATCTCCCGAGGACCCTCGGTCGACCAGAGCATTGGAGTACATTTTGGGCTCGGTCAACCAGGTGGTCAAAAAGTTGACTCCTACGAGGTTCGGTCGACCAGGGCCAAATGAACTACATAGTTCGATTGACCGGGTTGTGGTCAACTTGTTGACCCGATCCGAATTCGATCAATCGGGGGCAAAATGACCTGTATAGGTTGGTGGATCGAAAGTGCATAACTTGTGCATTTCAATCCCATTTCACCACACAATCACCCTATTAAAGTGCCTAAAACATACAAGTGTAATGGTGAGTGTCCTAGGGTCTTTTCTAAGCCTTTTTTAAGACGCTGAAAAAATCTGGTGTCAATCGACCAAAAGGTAACCCCCAAGATCTTTCTAAGGCCATTTTTAGTTATTCTTGGTCTGAGTTTACATATTAGACCATGCATGTGATGTGTATGATATTATTACAAACCAAAGACCTTAATTACTATTCAAACCCTTTGCTTCAATGAAATACATTATAACACATAAAAATTGGGTCTTCAATAGAAATTTGGTCTTCAAACTTCACTCTCTCTATGTGCATTATGATCCTATTAATTTGAGTTCCTGCACATAACCTCAAACACTTATTAGATATAATGAGTATTTGTAATTATCAAAACCAGACGTGACCTATAAGGTCAATAGTTTTCAATGCTCTCTTACTTTGATTACTTATAAAACATTTTTCGGGGTTTGAAATAAGGTCTCTAAGTCCATAATTACCCCTAAAAGAGCTTTCGACATATTTCATAAGATATTTAAATACAAAGTACTTACATAAGGACTTCTTAAGACTTTTGACACTCTAAGCACTTAAGTCTTCATGCTTGTCTTTCTTTAGCTCCATCTTGTCTTCAAGTTTTGACATACTTTAAGCTTTTAGCAAGTCCTCTTTAACATCCATGCTCTCATAATCGTCAAGCTTTATTAGCTCATCTTTGAATACATGCCTTTTAAGTTTCATTTGATCATCTTTCTTTGAAGTATAAGCTTTTAATGTTCCTTGTGAGCACTTGACCTTGTATTCTCATTCTTGTCTCTTGAAATATCGTCACTTAACCAAATATGTTAAGTTCCTCTAATTTGTTATCATCAAAACAAGATTTTAAGCCTTGTAAGGCCAACAACTTAGTTGACTTATACTTGTTTCAATCCATCTACTAACAAAACATAATCTATAGTTAAGGAAGGTTCTTTACCTATTTTTATGATTCCAATGATTTTACCTTTAGCGTTTTCGCCGAAGGTGACATACCCTCCATATTTTTGTATTAGGGTGGTGAATTTTGTTCTATCCCCGGTCATGTGTCTTAAACACTCGCTGTCCAAGTACCACTTGTCCTTTGATGGAGTGATCCTAAAGCATACCTACAAGAAGGATTTAATGTGTTATTTTTTTTAGGTACCCAAACCTTCTTAGGTCTTTTTATTTTAGATTTATTTTATTTGACTTTCCATACTTTCTTGACTTTAACATTTTCTCTTTTAAATGGGCATTTAAATTTTACATGTCCCTTTTTCTTACACAAGAAGCACGTAGTGTGTTCATAGATATTTATGGAAGATGTGCTTGTATAATACTTTGATTTCTTTACAAAGTATCCCATATATAGATTCTTTTTCTTCTTGTTCTCAATTTCATTATATCCAATTCATTCTTTGTCCAATGACATTCTTTTACCAACTCTTAAGACATTTTGTTGATTTTCTTCATGAGTTCATCAATGTATGATTCCTTTTCTTTTTCAACTGATTTTGAAGTTTCTAGTTGATTTTTGAGTGTTTCATTTTGTTCTTTCAAAGCTATATTCCTTTTAGAACTTTTATGAACCTATTGTGTAAGGCAAATAATTCATCCTAGATTTCTTTGTATAAAGGCATACTATCACATGAATCGCTACATGACTCATCTCTGGATTCTTCATATGAACTATAGTAGGAGTTTACCTCAACATTGTGAGCCATGAAGCATATGTTTGTCACTTCTTGTTCACTTGATTCGTTCTCCGATTCACTTAATCTTGTATCATCCTATGTAGCTTTCATTGCCTTCTTTTTCTCTTCTTGTCTTTCTTCAACTGTGGAAAGTCAGGTTTAATATGTCCAACCTTTTTGCAATTGTAACAAGTAGGATGTTCATTCTTAGTTTCCTTTTTATTATTTATCCTTTTTCATTTTTTGCACCTCTAAACTTTTTGGCAAATTTCTTATTTTTCTTGAAGAATTTTCCGAGTCTTCTAGTGAGTAAAACTAGAGCTCTCTTTTTCCGCCTTAAGGGCTATTGATTTCTTTTGTTTGTTATTTTCAGAATTCCTTTCATTCATAGTCATCTCATAGGTGAGAAGTGATCCAATTAAATCATCTAGGGAGGTATTTTTGAGATTTCTTCCTTTCGTAATTGATGTGGTTTTAGGTTTCCAAATTGGTGGAAGTCCTCTAAGGATTTTTCAGATCACCTTATATGTAGAGTAGTTTTTCCCTAAGGCATTGAGGGAGTTTATTATATAAGTGAACCTAGTGTACATACTAGTAATAGTTTCATTCAGGTTCGTCCTAAAGGCTTCATATTTGCCAGTGAGAATGTCTATTTTATTGTCTCTTATATCAACAGTTCCTTCATACGTTATTTCTAATTTATCCCATATTTCTTTGACTGTTTTGCATGTCATGACCCTATTGAATTCACTTATATCAAGTGCACAATATAATACATTTATAGAGCTTGAGTTTACTTACAACATCTTATGATCATTGTTAGTCATCTCCTTTTCTTCTTTAGGTATTTATTTACCATCCACAATTTTAGTTGAGATAAGGTCACCATGTATGAAAACTTTCCATGTTTTCTAATCCATAGTTTGTAAATTGATTCTCATTCTTTGTTTCCAAAGGGTGTAGTTAATCCCACAAAATATAGGAGGTCTAGTTGAGGATTGACCCTCGGCAAAGGAAGATACACCTAGGTGTGCCACAGAGATCTTTATATAACTTCTAAATTAAGATTTGTTATAACCTTGCCTGATACCAATTGAAAAGGAAAGTATACTCCCAAAAGTGGGGTGAATTGGGATTTTAAAAAAATATTTATAACCTTTTTTATTAATTCTTTCTCAATTCTTTTTAATTTCAGCAATCACACATGTATAGTTGATTTGAATTTCAATCACAAGTTCAGCTGAGAATTAATTCAATTATAAATATTTATGAATGAGAATAATAGATTGAATACTTTGTAGGTTTTTTCAAGACTTCTTCCAGTACTTTAATTCAACACCCAATAAACCAATTCAATCAATCAAGATAAGCTTCACACTATGAAACAATATATTAATTACAGTAATGTTTCCAAGATTCAGCCATTAAATATGACAACCCACTAAACAAAATAAACTGAATTTTAATATGAAAAGAAATAAAGAATTCAACCAAGCTTCCAAAACTCAAAAATTAAATAAACCACTTTCAATATTATTGTGCTTTGATTTTTATCAATTAACGAATTGATGAGTCTTGGGTGTTAATCAATCAATGTACTCCCTTATGGTTTCCGCAATATGTATTGATCAATCAACGTACTCCCTTTTGGTTTCCGCAATTCCCAAAAGCAAATTAATTTTCAGCAATTTAATATTCAATCCACATAGTTGATATATATGCAGAAAATTAAATATCCAATCCACGTAATTTGAGTGTGCAAAAAATTAAAGAGAGTAGGGAAGAGAGTGACATCGAGAGTTTACGAGGTTTGGCTATCCCCGCCTACATCCTCACCTTAGGCAACACACCTAAGGATTCTACTATACCACTCCTTTATGGGGCGGAGCAAACCTTTTACAATACTCCTTCAACGAGATAGAGCCCTCCTCTCCAAGCGATACCCCACGCTTAGAACAATGATTCAACAATCCTGAATCATCACCAAAACAACAAGAGAATTTGGTGTACAAAGACACTCTTGTTGGAATTGGTGTACTCCCAAGAGGGGGGGTGAATTGGGTATTTAAAAATTTATGCCTAGGTTAAACCATATGACAATAGTATTATGAAACCTATGGTCTGTCTTTTCAATCCCAATCACATTGGTAATTAAATGAGCAAATATTTAAAAAATTAAAACAATCTCAATATTTCCCAAGCATTCGCAAAAATTGAAATATAAACAAATAAATACAAAAAATTAAATAGTGCATGGAAAGAGAATGACATGGTATATGTTATCAAGGTTCTGTCAATACTGCCTATGTCTATGCCTCAAGCTCACAAGCAAGAGGATTCCACTAGTTGTTCACTTGCGGATGGAATGACACCATTTACAACACCTTACCAAGATGGTGCACCTAGTTCTTCTAACCGAGTTTGAACTAGTTCGGTGCTCTCCTAACCGAGTCTGAGCAAGTCCGGGACTATTCATAGGGTTAGTCTCCCTCTTCCAACAACTAGTCAAGAATACAACAATATTCAAATAAATTTTTTTGTACAAGGAAATGTGCTTCTAAACTAAGCAAATGATGTACAACAGTATGCTTAATACACTCATGTATGATAAGGATTTATGCTCAAAGTGAGAATGTGATTTTCACTAAAATAATCTCTAAATAAAAATATATATGATGAGTGCTCAAAGATTTTTAAAGTTAAGGAGTTGTCCCAAGAGGGGGATGAATTGGATTATTAAAATTTCTTTTAATTCTTTCCGTGAATTCTTAACCTCTTGTTAATCTAGCAATCACACAACCAAACCTTATTTGGACAATTAATCCATAAACCAATACTTCAATGCAACACAAACAAAATTGGTTTATCATCACAAGTTTAGCAGAAAATTAATTAAGTTATAAACCTTTATAAATAAGTGTAAGTATGGCAACTTGAATACTTTGTAGATTTTCAAATATTCTTCCAACAATTCAATTCAACCAAAATGATCAAAAACAAGATACACAAGTTAGATTGATTCCAGCAATGCTCTCAAGATTCAGCACTTTAATAACTCAAAGTAATTAATCACAAAATACAATATGCAGCACTTTGGCAATTTTCAGCTTTGTTTGTAGCCCTATGTATATGATTGATTTAAGTCATGTATTGATGGATTTAATTTCTCAATATGATGCTCAATATGTAATCCAACACTCTTTCCAAAAACTTAGACCTTAAATAAACTTTCAACTAATAAGTCTTGGGTGTTGAACCAATCAACGTACTCCCTTATGGTTTCTGCAATTTGTATTGATCAACTAACGTACTTCCTTTCGATTTCTACAAATTTTCAAAAACAAATTAAGCTTTAGTTTATTTAATATCTAATCCACATAGTGTATATGATCATAAATTAAAACACAACCACGCAGTTAATATTTGCAGGAAATTAAAGAGAATAGGGGAAGAGAGTGACACCACGTTTTTTACGAGGTTCAACTTATCCCCAACTTACGTCTTCACCTTTGGACAATACCACCAAAGGATTCCACTATATCGTTTCTTTTCAGGTGGAACAAACCTTTTGACAAGTGATACCCCATGCTTAGACACTCCTTAAGTAGGCTAGAGCAACGCCTCTCCAAGTGATACCCCACGCTCTGTCACTCCTTCAATAGTCTAGAGCAATGCCTCTCCAAGTGATACCCCACACTCGATTAACGACCCAACAACCTTGAATCATTAAGAAACAAGTAGAAGAGAACTTGTGTACAAGATACACTCTCAGATAGAGTAGGTTAGTATAATAACCAGCACAATATACTTCAATGTAAATTCAATATAAAGAAATTGAAGCTCAATGAAATTCTATCACCGGATTAATCTTCCTTTGATCGAAAGATTCATAATTTAGAGCACAATTTCATGTGATATGATCATCAAGAACTCAGTTGAGATACCAGCAAGATGTGAGCAAGAAAGCTTTTGAGAATTGAGAGCACTTGGGAGTATTAGATTGCTGAAAATATTTCTTGGTTATAAAAATCCTTGTCATAGGGGTTATTTATAGAGTTTAAAAAGTTAATTCCTTGCTCCCCAAGTTTACTTGGAGTGTTGGTCAAGTTTAAAAAAATATTGGAGCCCAAGAAACCAAATGTAAAAATTTTCCCATTAGTATTTTTAAAAAACTCTCGAGTGGCAGTCGCCTGACACGACTAGTTAGGCGCCTGTCTCAGTTAAATTCAAAAGTCAAAACACTAACAGTCGCTTGTCAAAACACAAGCAGGCACCTCAAATGACCAGGCAGGCGCTTATCAAGCTACCATCAGGCACCTAGCACCTTTATGTATGCTAGTTCTTAAAAAACACAAATATAGTCAGTCGCCTGGGAGTTTTGGGCAGGCGCTTAAGCTTTCAACCACTTTTGTTTTTTAAGATTTGACTTTGAAAACTCTTTTCATTTGAGACCTTCATTATTTATAACTTTGGAAATCATTTTTCAAGGTCTTTAAAAATGATTTCTTAAGATTTTAATTTGTCCTTAAAGGGCTTCAATTTTATATTGAGTTTTACTTGAAGTACTTACATAAGACTTCCTTAAGACTCTAAATCCTTCAACTCTTGGAGTCTTCATGTATGTCCTTGCTTTGAGCTTTTTTGCTTTGTCTTTCTTTGGCTCCATCTTGTCTTTAAGCTTCAATATGCTTTAAGCTTTTAGCAAGTCCTATTTCATGTTCATGCTCTCATGATCTTCAATCTTTATTAGATCATCTTTGAATCTATGTCTTGACTCCTTAAGCTTCATTTGATCATCTTTCTTTGAAATATAAGCTTTGAATGATCCTTGTGAGCACTTGACCTTGTATTCTCATTCTTGAGTCCTGTCACATCATCACTTAACCAAATATGTTAAGTTCCTCTGATTTGTTATCATCAAAACAAAATTTTAAGCCTTATGAGGCCAACAGATTTTATGCCCAGATAAGAGATTTCTCCAAAAATATTTTTCTAAATAAGGAGTTGGAGAATCTAGGGTTTATGATTCAAAAATGTTTTTGAAGATAAACACAAGGGAGCCCTTAAATCTTGCAATGGAAGTGCAAGATTCACAAGCAAAGAAAATATTTCTCCACAAAAATGTTTATCAAATAATAATGTGGGAGAAACTTGAATAATACTCTCAAAATATGATATGAAAAATGAATTATATATGAGAGTGAAAGATATTTGATTTGTAAAACCAATGCCCAAATAATGTTTAAAACAATGCTCTCTTGTAAGATATATCAAAGGAATAATAAAAGAGAGAGAAAGATTAAGGCTAAAATTTTAGAGAGTTTTTGGGCTGATCAACTTGCTAATTATGAGTAATGAATGGGTATATATAGAGTTGGGCAAAAATATAACTTTTGGGGATACAAGGGGTATTTTTTAAAGTGTTTAATTATGTTTAATGAAAAATAACGTTATTTAACCACAGTAAAAAATTTTCCAACCCGAGAAATTTGATCGACCATATTCGAGGTTCGGTCAACAAGTTTTGCTAGTTCGGTCAACTAGGGCAAGTTTGACCTAAGGATATGGTCGACCGTCTCAGGGCGATTCTAAACCCTTCATAATTTCAGTCGACCATGGCTAAGGTTCGGTTGACCGCTCATATGGTTCAGTCGACCCAAGCTAAAATGAACTACAAAAATAGTTGACCAAGTTGTTGGGCGGGTCAATCACTTCATGGTTCGGTCAACGAGGGACGATACGTTCAAAAACTAAACAGTCGACTGTGCGAAGTCAACATGTTAACTACCTAACGGTTCAATAGACCAAGGCATTTATAATGCCAATGGTTTGGTCGACGGTGGCTTAGTCAACACTCTGACTTTTTAGCCAACAAGGTATTCGGTCGACCAAGCTGGTTATTACCAAAATGGTTCAGTCGACGGGGGCTATTCAAGAACTTAAATTTGATCCTAAGTTTTATCCCTTTTTGTATAAATGTGATATTTTAGCTTTAAAGGATTTTTCATTAAGTCCATAGGGTCCTAAGGTCAATCTAAGGCTTAGGCTTTTAAATTAAACCCAAAAAATCTGGCATTGGTCGACCGAAGTTTTTGAAAACTTCGTTTTAGCCCTAATATTTTACCCTAACCAATTAGTTTAAGAAAAGAGTTTCTGTGAAAATTTTTGGTTCCTAGGGCAAATCTACGGCCATCCTAAGCTTATCATCCATATCATGCATGTCATGCATTATTACTACCAAAAATATAAACTAAATGCAATACAATGAAATTTAAATGTCTTCTTCTTGATCTTTTGCTCTTCACTTCATGGAGTATGCCAGGTATATGTGCATTAAGATCCATCTTGGCCTCCATTTCCCTAAACCTTATGTGTGTGTTGAAATATGAACCTGTTCACAAACTAAATACACATATAAGATACATATATTTTGTCAACATCAAAATAAGGATCAAACTCAAAAAGTCAACAACTCTCAACAAGAGCTGATTAGTATAAGTTTAAAACACAGCTATATACTTCAAATCAAAATATCAAATATAGAGAATTTGAAGCTTAAGAAATTTGTCACTGTGATCTTCTTTATTTCATTAAAAGATTCAGAATTTATGTGCAAAGATCGGTGAGAAAATTTCAGCAAGACTTAGTAGAAACTTCAGCAAGTTTGTGAGCAAGAGAAATTTTGAAGATCGTAAGCAATAAGGCTTTATTGTTGATTTTAATTCTTCATGTGTAAAATCCTTTGTCTTGGGAGGAATTTATAAAGTTTAGAAAGTGTACTTCATGTTCTCCAAGTGACTTTGAATGTTTATCAAGTTTTCATAAAGTTTAGAATTCAAAAACACAATTTTGGAAACTTCCCGTTACTTTTAAAATTTGAATTTTGAAGGATCAATCGACTGGACTCCAGAGATTAGTCACCTGGGCCTTTAAAAATTAGTGAAAATTCAAGGTCAGTGTAGGGTGAGTCGACTGGGCTTGTCAGGGTCAATCAATTAAGCCTTTACTATCTGTCCAATTTTACTCTGTATAAATGTTCAGTCGACTGGGCTGGCAATTGTTAGTCGCCTAGACAATTCAAAAAACTGTTTTTCAATTTGTTTCCAAAATCTTGTGTGCTTTTATACTTGTCAAAACATTTTGAGACTCTTGAAAATATTTTCCTAGGTTTTTCAAAATATGGTCTCTAAGTCAATGATTTATCCTAATAAACTTTAAATAATCAATATTGACTTTTGAATGAAGTACTTACATAAAGATTTTTCTTAAGACTTAAAAACGTTCAAAGCTCGGAGTCTTCATGTTTGTCTTTTGTTGAGTCCATCTTAACTTTGAGCTTCAATAATCTTTTAAGCTTTCATCAAATCATCTTTAAGTCCATGCTTTCATACTCTTTAAGCTTTCATTTTTCAACTCATCCTTGAAATGTAATCTTTCAATAAGGCTTGTGATCACTTAATCTTAAACTCATATACTTGATTCCTGAAACATCATCACTTTAACCAAAACATGTTAAATACCCTTGACTTGTTATCATCAAAATAAGATTTGTAAGCCATGTTAGGCTAACATTTCCATTTTTATAAACTAGTTAAATTCTTTGTCAATATTTGTTGGAATTAGTGTATTCCCAAGAGGGGGGTGAATTTGAGATTTTAAAATTTTCTTCCCTAGGGTCTTTCTAAATAATCCCAATAACTACAAATAATTAACTGAACGGATATTTGAACAATTAAAGCACGACACCATATATGTTATCGGGGTTCGACCAATCCTGCCTACATCTTCCCCTCAAGCTAACAAGTAAGAGGATTCACTACTAATGCCTACTTACGGGTGGAGTGGCACCGATTACAATCACCTCTCCTTATTGGGTGAGGGAAAACCTCAAGTCACATTTACAGGGCTAACCGCAACCTTCACAACTACACCTTACGGTGCAAAAGTTCCTACTAACCAGATCTAAACTATCTAGTGCACGTTACAAGCCAGTGCAATCCTCTTCCGACGATCACACGTTAGGAAAACAATAGATATCAATATTTATGTACAATAAAGATGCTTCTTATATAAGCAGATGATGAACAACAATAAGGCACAAATACACTTACACAAGATATGAAATGAAGCTCAAGTGAGTATGTGTGTTTTTCTTAATAATGATTATGCAATCTTTGAAGGAAATGTATATGATATATGCTTAAAAGATTTGACCCCAATAGATTTTTCTCTAAAAATATTTATCAATGAAAACTTTGGAGAACATAGGGTTTTGCTTTCAAATAGATTTTTCCCAAATCAATATGTATGCTTTGATAAGAAAGAAATATTAAATATGTGCTTTTCAAAGATTTCAAGAAGACTTAAACAATAACTCCAAAATATATTTTAAAATAAAGTGCTCGAGATCTCGGGTTTAACCTCAAACAGATTTATGCAATAAAAACAAGTGAGCTCTTAGAATCTTGCAATGAATGTGCAAAGATTCCTCAGTTAGGACTAGTTTTCTCCAAGAAGATTTATCACAAAAATAATCGGGAGAAAAACTTAAGATCAAATCTCAAAAGGGTTCTTGAAATAACATGTATATAAGAAAGAGATGATCTTACAATGAATATGTAAATGCCCAAAATAATAATTCTTAAACAACCCTTAAGTGCAATGAATGCAAGTGAAGGAAGTAAGAAAAATTTAAATGCTCTCTTAAAAATATTTTTTTAAACAATGAGAGTATAAGAGAGTGTATAATCTAAGCACAAAAATTTTGGGAGTAATTCTAATCTTAGCATTAGTTGGAAAATGAGTAATGGAGGGATATTTATACTTTTTCTGAAAATATGACCGTTTGAGGACACAGAGGTCATTTTGAAAATGTTTAATTAAAATTAAACACGTTTATAGGTGCATAAAATGACCTAAGCCCGAGAGGTTCGGTCGACCAAGGACAAGGACCGGTCGACCGAGCTAGGACGATTTTCGAACCTTTGCAGGTTCGGTTGACCGTGGGTAAGGGCCGGTTAGCCGAGATACTATGTTCGGTCGGCTGACCCAATTTAACACGTGAAGGTCGGTTGCCTGAGGAAGGTAGAAAAAGCAATGTTCATAATTCGGTTGACTGTGGGATTTTAGTTCAAAACGTGGTTGGTCGACCAAGCTTTAGTCAAACATTTGACTTTCGGCCAACAGTGTGTTCAGTAGACTAAGATGATTAATAATGAAACTGGTGGATTGGCCGAGACTTTTTCATTAAGCTTAAAAATGCAACGTCGATTGAGCTTTGGTCGACCGAGGTCAGGTTTGGTTCCCTATGGTCAGTTTATGATTATTTTGAGCTTACATTCACATTATGCATGCAATGCATTATTACATACCAAAACTAAAGTATTAAATGCATTTATAATAAAAAATAAACGTCTTCTTCTTTTACTCTTGTGGATGGAAAACGCCGGATAATGTGAGCTTTAAGCTCCATCAAGACTTCCATTTCTCTTGTATCTTATGTTTGAACTGTCATGTAAACATGTTCATACACTAATTGCACACATAAGATGCTTGCATTTTGTCAGCATCAAAATAGGGATCAAACTCAAAAAGTCAACAATATTTACTCTCTATCACATCAAGAATTATTGTAAATTGTTAGATAAAATATTGTCTTAAAAATTTTTGATTGAAATTTAAATTTAGTACCGGATATTTTACGCTTCTACTTATTGTCTTAATTAATTAGTAAATGAATAAGCATTTTAAATATAAATACATATTTAAAACAATGGAAATTTAATTTAGTTACATTTTCTTATTGAATTTAAAGTAGTAGTAAATACTTATTCTCTCCTAATAGGGTCAAAATTTGTCACAAATAAGGACAGAAAAAAGTAATGGTAGCATGATTCATTTGAACTGGTGTAAAAAAATTTGGGGCCATATTTGAAAAATTAAAAAAAAAATTAAAACGTAATTAAATAGTGTATATTTTTATCCTTGATTCAAGTAACAAAAAATTTAATCAAAATATTGAAAATGAAAAAAAAAAATACAAATTGGAAAAATATTATGGAAAAAAAAATTTTAATTTTAATTATTTTACATAATTATTAAAGTTAAAGTAACAATAAATACTTATTTTGGTATTGAAACAAGCCATATTTTAATAGCAACCACCATACTTAATGAAGCTAAAGTAATAATAAATATTTATTTTGGATATGTCTAGATAGGTCCAAAATTTATGAGACAAATGAGGATGGCAAAAGGAACAGTAACCTAATTTATTTTAACTCATATAAAAAAACAAAAAAAAAATCAAATTAAACAGCAAGATAATACAAATAATTTTAATTATCTTACATAAATTATATTTTATAAAATGACTCTTTTAGTATTCCAAAAATAATTATAATGTATATAACAAATGAAAAATGATACAAACATTATTTGAATGACTTTCACTATATATTTTTCAAATCTGTAAAAATATGTATTTTAAATATATATAAAAATTCACACGGTCTCAATTTTTTTTAATTTCTAACAAGAAATTTAATTAGGTATAAAATAATTTAACCTAAAAAATAATATCTAGAAAAAATTTAAAAATAATTTTTACTATATCAACTAAAAAGTTGAAAAAAAAAATAGGAATAAAAAGGCAAACCAATAAAATGAGAAGCCCCTAAGGAGTTAGGACACGTGTCGCGCAAGACAGGTAAGGATAGTCGGTCCTAAGTAGTTTGAAACCCACATTCCCCCTTTAAAGTGACGTGCCTGCTTCTCTGTTTTATCTCATTCCAACAATCCAACGCTCCTGCTCCTTCTCCCGGAGGAAACAAGCCCTAATTGCAGAAATGAAGAGGAATCGGGGAATTCGATTATGGAGATGGAGTCTCATGGGTGAGAGGCCCTTTGATCGGCAAAGGCAGTTACGGTTGTGTCTTCCTCGCCAATCCCAAGAAGAAGATGAATAAAGGCGGCTGTTTTCCCTCCGTCATGGCTGTCAAATCCTCCGAGGTTTCTCTCTTTGCTACTCTGCAGAAAGAGAAGGAAACTCTCTGCAATCTACAGGGTTGTTCCAGCGTTTTGCAGTGCTTCGGGGAGGAGGAAACCTACAGTGAAGATGGGCAGTAGATGATCTACAATTTGCTTCCGGAGTATGCCCCCGGAGGAACTTTGGGTGCTCTCATCAAGAAGCACACCGTCGTCGCTACTCTCATTCCCGAATCTGATGTCAGAGCCTACGCTGGGGCTCTTCTTCGTGGCCTTCGTCACATCCACGCTCGCGGCTATGTTCATTGCGATTTGAAGCCAGACAACATTTTGCTTTTCTTTCCCAATTCTGGTTTCGGTGTTGCTAAATTTGTGCCGAAGGTTGCAGATTTTGGGCTGGCGAAGCGGACGAGCAAACAGGATCCTTGCTTCAGAAGGACTCCATTGTATATGTCACCCGAAGCTGTTGTTCAAGGCACACAGGTCCTTCTGATGTTTGGGCTCTTGGCTGTGTTGTGCTTGAAATGTTAACTGGGAGGCCACCGTAGGATGGTGCCGCATTTTTAGACCGCGAGGGTCTTCTCTCTATGATTCACACTCCAAATCAATTGCCAAAAGTTCCGAGTACCCTATCCAAAGAAGCCAAGGATTTCTTGGAAAAATGTTTTGTGAGGAAGGCTCCGTTCAGATCCACCGCTGAAAAACTTTTGACTCATCCATTCGTCGCTGAATTAGACTGCAAAGATGACGAACCAGAAACTAATGGTTTTGAGGAGGAGGAGGAGGAGAAGGAGGAGGAGGGCGAAGAGGAGGAGGAAGAGGTCATACCCAGTAAAGGGGTTGTCCGAGACAGTGACAGAGACAGATGATGAGTATTCTTCCTTTTCCTCCGATGATCAGAGTTACAGTTCTGAGGATTTCTTCTCTTCTTCTGTGTCAGAAGAAGTAGTTTTCCCAATTCTTCCTGGTAAAAAGTAGTGCCCATGACAGCGGCAGAGAGGACTCTCGGGGTTTAGATTTTGATTTTTGACACTGTTGTTTCTTCTAAAAGAGGTCATGTTTGGTTTGAGGAATGGAATGGGAATGGGGTAGGAAAGGAATGGAATGAAAATCTGAATGGTGATCATGACTAATTGAAGTCATAATTTAAATTCCATTCCACCTGATTCCATTCTATTCTTTTGTACCAAATATGTAGTTATCGACTAACATGATTGTTTCAGATGACTATAGATATAGTACATATATGCAACTGGTGCATAAGTTGGAGTTGTTTTGTTCCAGGTGGTGGTCATATCCATGCTTTTTTGTAAAGAAGGTTGACGAGTGAGAGAACAATTGACTTGTCATTTTCGCATCTTTTTGCCTCATGTTTTATTCTATTTTGTTATTATTTAAGAGGATCTCTCTGCCAAGATCAACTGCATTGTTGCTTTTTATAATGACAGTACAGTATAGCACAAGCTAAGATGTCTGTTAGGAACTTGAAACCTTGAAAAAAAGAGAGTAGAGATTCCCATCTATAGAGATGGTATGGTGTTTTGTTCAAACCTTATTTACCCTGCTCCAGTTTTGTCTTCTTAAAATGATAAATCAAAACAATAACAGATTGATAGTAAAATTATTGCACAGATCACCAACAAATTGTGAAAGATGTAATTTTTATGCTTGTTTACAACAATAATCTCAATATGTAATCCAGTATTGGTAATTATAATTTTGGGATACTCGAATAGGTACTTAGTGAAATCCACTACTTGGATGGAACTATTTGAATTTTTTGTTGAAAATATGGAAACAATTCATCAGCTATGGGATTTTTAAACAAGGGGATTTCTCTTTGGCAAAGACCACTAATTCTGACAATGGCGAATCTTTTCTTTTGGTACAGATGGTGTAACACATAAGATTCATCTATAGCCAACATGACATGGTGTGAAAGTGTAATAACTGAAAGTGGTGCTACATCTGTGGTATCAGGAACTACATGACCCCTGTAGGTCGTCATGATTGAGTTATTCGTGGTTCATGTGGAGGTTTTGGTCAGTGACTGAGGGAGCTTGGAACTAAATAAAAAGCTGCAAAATGAGTTCAGATGGGATGCTATCAGTGACAATATCGGGAGATGCTAGACTTAAGGAAAGGGTACTGCATTAATTTGTGAATATAGAGATTGAAGGGTACACACACCTATACACATACACACAAGAAAGAACTTGGTAGAACATAATTATAAATAATAAAAAAAAGCACTTTTTTCTTTCCTTCTATTTTAAAAAATAAATAAATAAATTCGCCTCTAGCGTCCTTCCTAAGGATAATGGGAAAATACAAATTGCTTGGGCACTAGGCATTAGGTGCATCTGATATTACTGTTTGAATGGAAATATTTTACTCTTGCAAGGTAAGGCTAGCTCGAAAGTAAGCCTCCTCTTGGAAAATCCACCTAGGTGTTTTTTGTCGACTGCATTGGTGTTAGGCTATGTTTATTTGTCCCTTTATCTTCCTATCACCAGAATGCAGTACTTTGCAGCATTGATGAAGCATGATATAACACAAAAAAGGCAAGGAAGCAATGAATTGCATTGTTTATTTTATTCTTTGTAATCAAGCTATAAATTGTTTTTTTTTTTTTTTTTTGACAATCAAGTTTTAATAAATCCCAAATAAACATTACCTTGGAATTTTGATTTCCAAAAATTTCCTTGGGCCAAATTTAGTTTCCCTTTTTCAAGTCTCTAATTGGATATCGAAAATTTTTCTTGGCTCCAAGCTCCACAAGTTCCTATGAGTTCTCCATGACAGTCAGTTTCACGATTTTATATGAAAAACTTTCGTATCATCAATTAACCTGACGTCCTTATTCTCAATTTAAGATTCAGTCTAACAATTTAAAAATCCAACCCGACAATAGTTTACTAATGTCTTTCCTAAAATCATTAACTCACTCTAAAAATGAACAGTTCAAAAGCTATCCTAAGTATATGAGTTCAGTCGTGTAATAATTAGTCCGAAGGTTAGATCGTCTCCTCAGAGAATGCAGTTTAATTCCAAACTTTGTGTATTTCCAAAAGAAAATAAGAAAAGAAAGATTTACTAAACACAGTTCAGATTTGTTGAAAACTAAACTTGACTGAATCTGGAGATGGCTGGCAGCTCACCGCAGTTGAATTTTTTAGAGTCGGCAGGCAACCTACTCCACCTAATAGTCGCATCCGTTGATCACCAACCTCACCTACCAGTTGCATTTGTTGATTTTTTGGTTTTGTTCTGCTATAAATAGAAGTGTGTGTGCAATGTAATGTGGTGTGTTGAGAGTGTAAAGCCAGTGAGCATGAGAGAGTTTTAATTTGAAGTTCTCTATATCCATTTTGAGATTGAAATATATTGTTGTTTGGTATTGATTCTCACTGAGTTTCAGTTACAACCAATGACTAAGCGATCCTTTCCACCCATCAGTGGTATTAGAGCGTCCAGGTACCCTGGAATTTGCCAAACAGAGGCGAACAAAGGAGAAATTCATTTTTCTTCCCAGTTTTGAAGTTGCTCAAAATCTAAAATTGAGCCTACCATTGTGCAATTTGACTTGAGACGATTCCAACGGTGGAAACTACATCGCAAACGGACTTTGGAAGGCGTTGCACGTGCTCACACACACCTCAAACAGTTTTAGCGCCTTTCCCACGTGCCGCACGCGCCAACAAAGACTCCGGTAGCCGACGACACGCGCCCACGCGCTCCTGCACACGTCTTCCCCACCCGCTTGGTGAGATCCGACCCGGTTAGCAACCCGCGACCCAGATCCGTACCCAAGACCCTACCCGCTTCTAACCTGCGTCCTAGCCTCCAACACGCGGCATGCGCAGACGCTGCCACGTGTCCTAATGGTCAGCTTAACCCCGTTAAACGGCCATTAAAGTAAACCGGCCAGTTTAAAAACCACCCAAAAATTTATGTAGCTGGTTTAGTGTTTTTTGGATCGGTTCTTTGCAACCCAAAACCGGTTCCTAAGGTTTTTCGACCTTCTGAACACATTGGAGGCATCATATTTTCCAAAATCAACCCTCATCTCTCTACTTTTATATATTAAATTCGATGGCTAACGATACTACCCAATCAGTCATTCCAAACTTGACCTGGGAGAATTATGACAAGTAGTCGATTCAAATGAGAGCCCTTTTAGGTGCTCAAGATGTCATGGACATTGTTGAAGATGAGTACAGAGAAAGCCCATCAAAAGAAGCCGAAGCAGCTATGTCGGATGCTCAAAGAATGACCTTGCAAGCCGATTGAAAGAAAGATTGCAAGGCGAAGTCCATAATCTACCAAGGCCTTGATGAGGCCACGTTCAAAATCATCCCATCCGCCAAGACATCCAAAGAAGTTTGGGACTCTCTCCATCAAACACACAAAGGTGCAGATAAAGTGAAAAAGATTCGTCTTCAGACATTGCGATGTGAGTTCGAATCTCTCAAAATGAAGTCTCCTAAATCTATTGCTGACTATATACACGAGTAATGGTAGTATCAAATCATTTGAGAAGAAATGGAGAGACTCTCAATGACGAGAGAATTTTTAAGAAAATTTTGCGATCTTTAGATCCAAAATATGATTATATAGCTGTGACCTTAGAAGAAACAAAAGATTTGGAAACAATGTCCGTAGAAGAACTTGTGGGCTCACTCCAAGCCTATGAGCAGAAAGTCAACAGAAGAAGTGATGATAAAGCACTGGAGCAAGCCCTCCAAACAAAGTTGTCCCTCACTGCAGATAGATACGATAAAGGGGGGACATCATAGCAAGGAAGAGGACGAGGCCGAGGATCTCGTGGAAGAAATTCTGGAAACTCTAACTCCAAAGGAGATGGCAGAGGTGGAATAGGTCCCACTAAAGGAGGACAAAATCAATAGAACTATGTCCACGAGGCAGAGGACAAGGACGAAGAGGAGGTTACAATAACCGCTCAAATGTAGACAAAAGAAACAGTCAATGCTATAATTGTCACAAGTACGGACACTATAGCAATGAATGTTAGGGGCGACAACAAGAAAAGGTTAGCGAGGAGGTCAACCTTACCGAAACTGAACATGCAGATGGAGAGTCGTTGATGCTGATGGCACACAATTCAACTCCCCAGGACCAAAGCGTTTGGTATCTTGATTCTGGAGCCAGCAACCATATGATTAGCAGAAAGAACTTATTCTTTAAACTTGATGAGAAAGTTCAGGGGGAGATCTCTTTTGGCAATAATTCTAAAATCCCAGTTTGAGGGAGAGGAGGTGTTTTAATCAAATAGAAGTCTAGAGATCATGCTTACATCTCCAACGTCTATTACGTGCCAGATATGAAGACTAACATACATAGTCTCGGACAGCTCGTGGAGAGAGGTTATCGAATTAGCCTCAGTGATAAGCAGAAGGTGATAATAGATGCTCGAGGAAAGCTTGTTACTCGAGTACAAATGGCAAAGAATCGAATGTTTCCGCTTGCCATCCAACATGATACGCCAAGGTGTTTGAACGCTATCATCAGAGACAAAGACTGGCTATGGCATCTAAGGTATGGGCATCTAAATTTTGAAAGTTTGAAACAATTGGGAAGCAAAAAGATGGTGAAAGGCTTACCCAATATCCACCATCCAAATGTAATATGTGAAAGCTGTATTCTGAGCAAGCAACATAGAAACAGCTTTGGAAAGCAAGCCGACTGGAGATCAACCATGTCGCTCTAGCTAATACACACGAACGTGTGTACTAAGACCATTTTTGAATGGACAGAATCGATACTTCCTAACCTTCATTGATGACTACAGTAGGAAGACCTGGGTCTACTTCCTAAAAAGGAAATCAGAGGTGTTTGACAAGTTCAAAGAGTTCAAAGCTCTTATGGAGAAACAGAGTGACTACCGCATCAAGTCACTCCGGTCAGACCAAGGAGGAGAGTACAGAGACAAAGCTTTCCTAGAATTCCTTAGGAAACAAGGAATTCAAATACAGTTCACACCGACCTACACTCCCCAGTTGAATGGTGTAGCTGAAAGGAAGAATCGCACAATCCTTAACATGGCCAGAAGCATGTTAAAGGATAAGAATGTGCCCAAGAGTTTTTGGGCAGAAGCAGTGTTATGTGTAGTCTATCTGCTCAATCGGTGTCCTACGAAGAGTCTTGATACAAAGACACCATATGAAGTCTGGAGTACTCACAAGCCCAGTATGAGTCATCTTAGGGTGTTTGGCTCCATAACCTACGCCAAGATCCCAGAAACAAGAAGGACAAAACTAGATGATAAAGGAGAGAAGTGTATCCTTGTTGGATACGGCGATAGCACCATAGGATATCGACTCTACAATCCCATCAACAAGAAAGTCTTTCATAGTCAAGATGTCATTTTTGAAGAAAATGAATCCTGGAAATGGGATCAGGCTGAATGTTCAAAAGATGCGGAATTGACACTTGAAGGAGAAGAACCTACATAGACAAGAGAAGTGGCTATCGAACCACAAGTTCCTGAGCTGCAGACACCTCCACATGGTTCACCACAGAGAAATGAAGCTCCATCACCAATAGAGTGTGAAATCTCAGACATGAGACTTAGAGGAGCTCGAAATCTAGCCAACCTGTATGAAACTACAGAACCAATAGAAGAGTATGTTACTCTATATTGTCTGTTATTGACCAGCAACTCAGTTAGCTTTGAGGAAACTAACGAAGAAGACAAATGGAGAAAAGCAATAGATGAGGAGAATCAATCCATCGAGAAGAACAAGACTTAGGAGTTGACAAATCTCTCGAAGGGCCGCAAAACCATTGGTTTGAAATGGGTCTACAAGACCAAGAAGAATGCTCAAGGATAAGCTCAAAGATACAAAGTAAGACTTGTCGCCAAAGGCTAAAAACAAAAATAAGGGATTGATTATGGAGAAATATTTGCCCCGATTGCCAGACTTGAAACCATTAGATTACTAATTTCACTTTCAGCACAAAATGGATGGAAGATTTACCAAGTGGATGTGAAATCAGCATTTCTGAACGGTTTTTTGGAAGAAGAGATTTATATTGATCAACCACCTAGATATGTGAAGAAGGGCAAAGAAGATAGAATGTACAAGTTGAAGAAAACACTCTATGAATTGAAGTAGGCACCTCGTGCATGGAACATGAGGATTGATGACTACTTCCAGAATAATGGATTTGAGAAGTGTCCCTATGAGCATGTGCTATACATAAAGATGGAGACAAATGGAAGCATGCTGATAGCCTACCTATATGTTGATGATTTGATCTTCACTGGCAACAATCCAGAGATGTTTGCCACTTTCAAGAGGAGCATGGTCAAAGAATTTGAAATGACGGACATTGGCCAGATGGCTCATTTCCTTGGCATAGAAGTCATGCAAAGCGAGAAGGGAATCTTCATCTCCCATAGCCACTATGCAAAAGAAGTACTGAAGAAGTTTGGGATGTACAAATGCAACCCTGTGACAACTCCGGTTGAAACGGGATTGGAATTAAAAAAGAATGAGGAAGGAGATGTTGACCCCACATATTTCAAGAGTTTGGTTGGAAGCTTGAGGTATTTGACGTGCACCAGACTAGATATACTCTATGAAGTTGGACTTGTCAGCAGGTACATGAAGACTCCTGACCAGTCCCACCTGAATGCAGTAAAAAGGATACTCTGATATGTCAAGGGTAACATCATCGATGGTATGTTCTATTCATCAAGAGGTGATTGCAAACTTATTGGCTATTCAGATAGCGATTGGGGAAGAGATCTTGATGAAAGAAAAAGCACGATGGGATTCACATTTTTCATGGGAGATACAGCGTTTACATGGTCTTCAAAGAAGCAACCCATCGTAATATTGTCATCATGTGAAACTGAGTATGTTGCTTCCAGCTCAGCTGTTTGTCACGGTATATGGATTAGGAATGAATTGAAATATCTACGATTTCTTCAAAATAATCCCACAGAAGTCTACATTGACAACCGATCAGCGATTGCACTTGCGAAAAATCCTGTTTACCATGAAAGAAGCAAACATATTGATACAAGGTATCATTTTATCAGAGAGCATGTGAAGAATAAAGAAGTGGAGTTTATATCTTGCAGAACGTATGATCAGATGGCTGACATTTTCATGAAACCACTCAGGCATGATATTTTTGCAAGATTGAAGATAATGCTCGGAATGACAAAGCTAGGAGAGTCAAGTTTAAAGGGGGAATATTGAAAACTAAACTTGACTGAATCTGGAGATGGCCGGCAGCCCACTGCAGTTGAATTTTCTGGAGTCGACAGGCAACCTACTCCACCTAATAGCCGCATCCGTTGATCACCAACCTCACCTACCAACTGCATTTATTGATTTTTTGGTTTTGTATCTGCTATAAATAGAAGTGTGTGTGTGCAATGTAATGTGGTGCGTTGAGAGTGTAAAGCCAGTGAGTGTGAGAAAGTTTTAATTTGAAGTTCTCTGTATCCATTTTGAGATTGAAATATATTGTTGTTTGGTATTGATTCTCACCGAGTTTCAGTTACAACCAGTGACTGAGCGATCCTCTCCACCCATCAAGATTCAATTCATGGGATTTTTGAAATTTTTGCAACGAAACTTAGAACGTAAATCCTAACTGGAAATTTAACATGCATAAAAATAAGTAAATAAATATTAGATTCAATGTTAAAATAATGAAAGAAACAAACTCTGCGGTCATTCTATTAAATAAAAATACTTACTTTAAACATAAACCCAGACAAGAATAAACTCTAACTAAATAAAAATACTAACTTTAATAATAAAAAGATCTAAAGAACTATTTAAATTTCAACAAAGACTCCAAATAAAATTAAAAAAAAAAACAAACTGAATGATGACCCAAACAAATATTAAAGATTCAACGTAGGACTTTAGAAAGAACAATCTAAACTAAATAATTCAAACCAAAATAAAATTTCAACCACAACTTTTTATTAAACAAATAAACTAAAGAAAGGGAGTAAAAGAGAGAGAAATATTCAATCTAAAACTAATTAACAATATTTAAATAACAAGAAAATCAAACTAACTTTTAATAATGAAAATAGATCCAACAATTGTTTAAAATTCAAATAAAAAATAAGGAGAGAAGAAAAGAGAAGAGGAAGGAGAGAGAGAGAGAGAGAGAGAGAGAGAGAGAGAGAGGAGAACAATCCGTAAGGGGAGACTCCTCCAAGCTGTGCACGGCCTCCAAGGCCCCCCTAAAACAAAAATCCTCCTTTCAAAACATTTAAAACTCTACTACCCTAAAGACCTAAAAAGCAAGCCTACTAAAAAGCAAAAAGCAATAGCAACTCTATTTTAATAATATACTCAAGCCTCTCTTTCCTTTCCATTAATGCCTTCACAAGCAACTCTCCAAAGCTCCCCATTGTATGTTGCACATGGCTCCTTCATTGTTTGCATGGCGGTAGGCTTGGCAAAACGGGTCATAACCCGTCGGGTCACCTGGACCCACCCATTTAAAATGGGTCTGAATTTAAAGAAGTAGACCCGTTTAATAATTGGGCGGGTCACGAGTTGACCCGTTTATAAACGGGTTAACCGGATTTGGGCGGGTCACTCGCCGGGTGACCCGTTAATTTGGATCCTTTATAAGCATTCGTCATCACTCACTCTATCCAACCCTAACAAAAAACCCCTAATCTCTTCTAGCCTTCAGGCTTCGCTCGCTCTCCAGTCTCCTCTGGCGGCCTTCAATGCTTCACTCTCCTCTGGCTTTTAGCCTTCGGTGCTTCGCTCTCCTTTGGCTCCCAGCCTCTCGGTTTTTCAGCCTCTCACTCTCTCAGCCTCTCATCTTGGTTCTAGAAGCCCAGTCACACACCATCGCCGTCACCCACACCGCACGCCATCGCCGTCACCTATGCTGCATGCCGTCTCCGTCGCCGTTGCCCACACCGCATGCCGTCGCCGTTGCCCACGCCGCACGCTATCTGCCTGTCCAGCCCATCCCCCTCCCTCTCACTCTCAGTCTTCCTGGTTCCTAAGTCCCTCTCAGCTTAGACCGCAGTGAGCTCACGATCTCAATTCTCCCTCTCACTCTGAGTTCCGCGTGACGACATCAACAGTCAATCTCCCTCTCTCAGTTCTCTCAGGCAATCAGACCCCGATGATCTGCGATTCTGCATCTTTCTTTTCACATTTCACCTTTTTTTTTATAGGTTCAATAAATAAAATAAGTATTTTTAAAAATAAAAAATAAAAAATAAAATTTAAAATTAAAATATATAATTATTTATTAAATGGTTGACCCGTGACCCGCTCGTTTATTAAACGAGCGGGTTAGGGTTGGCATGTGTATGATCCATTTAACATTAACCCATTTATGACCCAGCCCGTTATGACCCGGCCAGTTGACGACCCGCCCGAACCCGGCCCACCCGCCAGGTGCGCTCATACACTTCTTAAAAACCACATTGAACATCCAATCTCACACCACTCTGTACAATGGCGTTAACACAAATATCATGATCATGATGACCATGGACACATAGCAACGGTACCGTGCAAGTGTTAGCCACCAAGCCAAGCAGCATCTGATATCATATAACATATACTGAAATTATGATACATGGATATTTCATATCATTAATTATCAAATCAATCATATCATTTTGCATATATACATATATCATGAAAATCATCGGCCCGTATGCCGGTATTACACATTTTACCATAGCTCAGCCCGCACGGCAAAAAATCATAGCACAGCCCGTATGCTGGCAAATCACATCTTTAGCACGGCCCGTATGCTGGCAAAATATATCCATAGCTCGGCCTATACGCTGGCAAATCATACACGTAGCACGGCCCCGTATGCCGGAAAAACATATAAAAATCTCGACCCGCACGCCGATTTTTCATTGTAAAAATCCATATCATTAACACATTCCCAAAAAATAGTATTTCATAACAAGTTCTACTTATGTCATACTAACAGGTTTTTCACATATTCAACATACCATCATTTTCAACAGTATTTTCCCAAATATAGAAATCATATATAAATATATTTATTTTCTGAAATCGAATGCTATAACAATATACATATTTTCATAAAATACTAGCTTAATTTATCCCCTTACCTGATTCTTGAAAAGCCCCCAAATCAAACACTCCTGCACTCGCAAGGTTCCCCGTTCAACACCCTGAAAATAGCATTCATTAGAACTAAAGTTCAGTATTTATACGCGTATAACGCTTTCTTCAACTATCAAATATCCAAATATTGAGTAGAAAGCCTTACCCTGGATTTGGGATGGTTTCCAACTCAGCCCTACCGATGATCCGCTCCGACAGACTTGCAGAGAACTTTCCCAAGAGCGTCGTGGTGGCTTCAGATCGTCGAACTGGCAGAAATCCGGCCCAAAATTTTTGTGAGAAGGAGGAGAAACCATAGGGTAAGAGAGAGAGTGGTTTTACGCAGGAAATTTCGGCCAAAAATGAATTTTAGGCTTATTTAAACCGTGGCCTTCGTTGACGAGCCACGTCCCCTCGTCGACGAACTCTTCCCTTCATCGACAAAATTCAAAAACCCTAAAATCATCCCCTCGGTATTTCCTCGTCGACGAGTCCTGTAGAAAGTTCGTCGACAAAATTGACTGCCTCCTTTTGTTTCCGGTTTCCATTTCCCTTTCTTTTTATTATTCAAATACTATTATTCTTCGAATCGTTACACTCTTAGTGCTCACAAGGAACCCTAAGTGCTACAAGTCACGTGAACGTGTATTTTAAGCATCATGAGATACCATGTATGTAACGCGACCCTTTATACGGACCCTGATTGCTACCACACATACAGAATACTTGTACCTAATAAACATATATAAACAACCCGCCCTAAATAGGGATATACGGGTGTATCTCATACATAACTGTAATTCAAATGTTGTGGAAAAACATAAACATCCATGAATTCTATTAGACATATACTAGAGTTCTAACTGTATCTTTAATACATAGGATCCATACTTAAAACATAAATTGTATTACATCCCCAAAAGAAACTAACCAAGCTTACAACCCAATACTAGTACAAAAACTTACTCCTATCAATCAGATTCTAAGCTCCAAAGTCTCACTAGAAGACTAGGATCAATGCCCTAAAGGACGTAAAACAAAGGTTGTAAGATTGGGGTGAGACACTTCTCAGTAAGGTGGAAGATATTACAACGGCACGTGATTACATGAATTTATTCCAATTAAAATAGTTGCACAATTCCATATTCATATTACTGTACCATAGGAGATATACAAATATAATTCAGCATTGTTACAAGCGAGAGTTCCTGAGGTTAGGGTAGAATACAGGCCCATACATTGTAGGATCCATTCACATAGTACTCAACCCTGTGACCTTGCCCATTTTAGTTTTTAAATCATGCATATGAATATTTAGAACAACGACCAACTTTGAAATGTCATAATATGCCTATTTACCCCGTGGCACAGAATGTGCACTAATAACTCTAACATATCCTGTTCGTGCAGGTACTGTCAAGCATCTATTATATAGTCCGATTGTCCCACCTGGTTCATTATTTCACTAGTGATCACAATACTCCTGCAAGACGACTATCTCTATACCCACACTGATTCACATGTGTGGTTATACTGTACTTTGCTAGCAACAGAACCACGCCTTTAGAAACTGGAGTATCTTTCAGCTCCTTTAATCTGAAGTATCTTTCAACTCCTTTAGTAACAAGTTGTGGTCTCATTTATCATATATACAATTTACAATGAAAACATAATAACCTGTGCATTTCCAATATTTTCACAATCTCATCAATGAGCTAAACAAGCATTCTTTCTTTCTTTCAAACTGAGATATCAACCAGCATACATACTCTTGGTTTACCCCTTTTTACATATAAAGCTCGATATTTAGCCGGCACCTGTTTTCCACAGTTTCAGATAGTATAATGGAACATTAGTTCCTATAGTTCATAACTATGTAAACCAATGCATTATAAGTCCATTTAACAGCATATATCACGTTCGTTTCTTCAAAAACTACTTTAAGGAGTAATTGGTTCAAAAAGTCATTTAAATGAAAAATGAGGGTTTAGGCATCTCCTACTAGTAGTTTAAAGCAACTAGGTAAGTTTTTAAAACGGTTGGAGATCATATGCAAAAATCCCTAAATTTACCAAAATCGTAAAAATAATTAAATCAACACTTTTACCCAATAAAATTTTGCAAATGAATAATCATAACGTACATAATAGTATAGACTACAGTTTTACCAGTTTACTTTTCAAAATAAAATGATGTAAACAAATCCCCTTACCTTAAACCTGAAATCGAAACACAAACGAATCGATCCAAAACAACGACTCAGGGTCCCCAAAACCTAAAAATCGAAGAACAATACTTCAATATAATTTCCTATACTACCGATCTATCAAACCGAAACCAAATTCAGACCCTTACCTCGATTTTAGGGAAAATCCCGAAATTCCACAAACAAAGATTCGTTCCACAATAAAAGTAGAGATTCTCCTCCTGATCCACGTGGTAACGATGGATCATGGATTCCAGCAACGGAAGGCACAAAATCCTAGAGAAAGAGAGGGTTGGTTCGAGTTCCAAAGAGAGAGAGAATGAGAGTTTATAAAATAAAACCTAACTTAGCCTTTAAGTAATCAAAATAAATATCTCCTCCAAGATATTTATATATAAATATCTCAAAATATCTCCTTTCAAAATATCTTCTCCAAAATATCCCTTTATTTATTTATTATTTATTTATTTTTTATTTTTTATTTTATTTTATTTTTGGGTCGGGTTACTACAATGTATACAAGAGTTTATATAACCAAATTAGCACGAATGAACTACTAGTCAACCTACATAGAATTACAATTCCTAGATTAGTCATATAAAGAGAAACTACATATAAATAACCTAAGTGTGTAACTCTTAGGTTATATGCAAGTATGTAAAGGGTATAAGTCAGTGTTAATCATGGCCTAATCATCCATATTCAATTTTTTTTCAATGTATTTTCTCATCTCCCCCAAACTAAAGTGAAACATTGTCCTCAATGTGAAAGCATAGGGAAGACAAAAGAAGTGATAATGAGGGAAGTAGAGCGTACCTGGGTAGAGAAGTAAGGGAAAAGAAAAACTGAAACTAAGGAAAAATGTACCTAAAAAATAATTAAAAATAAAATAAGGTAAAACAAAACGAAAATAAAGGAAAGAAAAACATCACAATCTGTCTGGCGGAGGCTTTGGAGGAATTTCATTGGGTGGGTGCAGGTCTATAAATTGAACTGGCGATTCTCCAAATTTGAGTCACCACAAAGAACCAGTCTTGTTACCTGCATAGAAGTTAGCCTCAAATAAATCTATACATTCTAAGGTACCAGACAAAACATGTGCAGACTGCCTTCCTTGTTTTAACAAGAAAGGATCTTTATTCAATATATTTTCCAAGAAATTCACTTCTTTAAGAACCAATCTTTGAGGCAAAGTTGTCAAAGCAATTACCTTTGGTTCTTCAGAAGCATCAACATTAAAATTTTTACCTAGTTCCTTTAAACGTTCACCATTCTATTCACCCTCTTTATTAGGTGTACCCATCAGCTTACCACTGCGGGGATTTTCTTCAGCATTGCACTCCTTGACATTTACTTCAGTAAGGAGTGATGGTTCCACGGTTGTCAATCTCTAAGGGTAAGGTACCACAGGTTGGTACCCCTTACTGGTCTCGGTCTCCACGTTAACTAACTTCATCAATTGTGGGCTCGCTTCCTCTAATTTTTATTTGACTTCAACTATTTCAGTTGTAACTTCAAGTTTCGGGACAACTGTTAGTCTGTCGATGAGTATCTCAAGTTGGGAAACTTCTTTTCCACTTCCCGAAGTAATAACGGCCTCCGTTGTCTCAAGAGAAATATCATGTATTTGTTGCTGTTGGTGCTGGTATTCTTGAAGATTAGTCTGAGGTTCTACCGAAAATTCCCTTTTTTCTAAGATATTCAACTACATGCTCATCTCATTAATGGTATCCTGCAATTCATTCATAGTTTGAGTATTAATATGCATGAACTGATGAAAAGCATCCTCAAGAGACTTCTCTGGTGGAGCAGGTGTTGCATTAGATTAAAACCCTAAAGGTGCACATACTCTGTAGTATTCTCCCTTTCCGTCTCCATAGCTTCCTTTCTTCTGGTGAGTTCAGTCATACGTGTCTCAATATAAAAATCATCTTTCGGTTCATACCACTCTCCACCATGTATTGCTCTCAATGGTTGAGCTGCAATTGGTCTTCTGTCAATCCTGGTGTTCCACTACTGAGCATAGTTACTTAAATGATCCAGAAAATCAAATGCCTCATCAGGCTCCTTGTCAAAGAAATATCTTGAACATATAGTATAGACGAACTATTTCAATTCAGGAGTCAACGGAGTGTAGAAATAGTTTACCAGACGTCATGATTCAAATCTATGGTGGGGACACATGTTAACCAGATCTCTAAATCTCTCTCAGCTTTCATGAAATGTCTCATCAACTCCTTACATGAATCAACTGATCTGTTCCTACAAAAATTGAGTTCTTCGTAAGGGAAAAAATTTATGCAGAATCTCGTTTTGCATATCAGCCCAACTAGAGATAGAATTAGGCTTAAGAAAATTAAACCACGTCTTAGCCTTATCTTTCAATGAAAAAGGAAATAGACGCAATCTAATTGCATGATTATTAGTAGCCCCATCTATGAACGTAACACATGCAAGCTCAAAATCAATTAAATGCTGATACGAATTTTCACACTCTATCCCATAAAATTGAGATATCACAGATATCATTCCAGACTTATTGTTAAAGTTCTGTGGATTCTCAGGAAATATGATGCAAGATGGTTGTGTGGTTCGTGTGGGCTGCAAAAAATCCATAAGCGTGCGTGGTGCAGGTGCAGCCATATTTTCTTCAAAACTCTCTTTTTTTTCTCTTTTTTTTTCATGATAAAAATTAAAATAATGGGAAAAACACTAGTTTGAAACTAAAACTGACATTTCGCAGCAGCGGCATCAAAAATTTGACTCACTTTAAAAATGAGCAATTCGAAAGCTATCCCAAGTATAGGAGTTTAGTCGTGTAATTATTAGCCCGAGGGCGAGATCGTCTCCTCAGGGAATGCATTTTAATTTCAAATTTTATGTAAAAGAAAATAAGAAAAGAAAAGTTTACTGAACACAATTCAAATTCAGTTCCCAAGATTTTTGGGATTTTTGCAACAAAATTGAGAACAACGTAAATCCTAACTGGAAATTTAACATGCATAAAAATAAGTAAATAAATGTCAGATTCAGTGCTAGAATAATGAAAGAAACAAACTCTGCAATTATTCTATTAAATAAAAATACTCACTTTAAACATAAACCCAGACAAGAATAAATTCTAACTAAATAAAAATACTAACTTTAATGATAAAAACACCTAAATAACTATTTAAATTTCAACAAAGACTCCAAATAAAAAAAAAAAACAAACTGAATAATGACCCAAACAAATATTAAAGATTCAACGCAGGACTTTAGAAAGAACAATCTAAACTGAATAATTCAAACCAAATCAAAATTTCAATCACAACTTTTTATTAAACAAATAAACTAAAGAAAGGGAGCAAAAAAGAGAGAAATATTCAATCTAAAACTAATTAATAATATTAAAATAACAAGAAAATCAAACTAACTTTTAATAATGAAAATAGATAACCCTCAGGGTGTGGTTCAGGTGGTAGTGCGAACTGCGGGAGTGCCTTTCACGAGATCAGGTGTTCAAACCCTCTCGGGCTCGTTTCCGCCCCTGGACTCCTGAATTTACCCTCCCTTTGGAGTTGAGGGGTCAACTTCAAGGGGCGCAGGATTAGTCACGTGGACCATAAAACGGACGCGTGGATACCCGGTGCGTATTCCAAAAAAAATAATGAAAATAGATCCAGCCTTTCAAATAAAAAATAAGGAGTGAAGGAGAGAGAAGAGGAGAAGAGAGAGAGAGAAGAGCAATTCGTGAGGGGAGACTCTTCCAAGATGCGCACGGCCTCCAAGGCCACCCCCAAAAGAAAAAACCTCCTTTCAAAAAATTTAAAACCCTACTCCCCTAAAGACCTAAAAGGCAAGCCTACCAAAAAGCAAAAAACAAAAGCAACTCTATTTTAATAATATACTCTAACCTCTCTTTCCTTTCCACTAATACCCTCACAAGCAACAATCAAAGCTCCCCATTCTATGATGCCCACGGCTCCTTCATTGTTTGCATGGATGAGTCACATCAATTAATGGGTCTCTCCTATCTTTTTCTTTTTTTCTTTTTTTCCTTCTGTTAACACATGACCGGTTCTGCACTTTCAAACCCGATTTTTACCTTACTACAGTTCGTAGCTCTCAAAACTCAAAATACTAAAGTTGTAGAGAATTTTCTTAGCTTTCCACGGCATTTTGAATCATCTCAATCAGAGTTCGGATGAGAGAGTTATGCTCACATTATGAAGTAATGTTGGTTTTAATATTCATAAATTACCCTGCAATAATAAAATACCAAAAATTCATAAATTATTGAATAAAAACTCAAATATTATAAATTGAGCGCAATGTTAAAATATTGAACATAATTAGGCATTTAATTAAAATTATAATTTTTAATGTATGAATTTAAACGCCTAATTACGCAACTTTGATGCATAATCAATCGTCACTCCAAGAAAGACACAAAAACTACTACGGAAATCCTATTTCCAGACTGTGGAACAAAATCTTAAATTCTCATCTTAATTTCCCAACATTAACTCACTAAAATCCTAGTCTACCCCATTTACTATCCTCTCCAAGATCTATTCCTATACTCTGATATTGTTTCCGATGTGCACTAAAGTCTACATAACTTAGCAACCTAGGCTCTAATACCATAATTGTAATGCCCCAAAATTCTGCTATTTTTTCCCACATAATAATAATAATAATAATAATAATAATAATAATAATAATAATAATAATAATAATTCTGATACCAAAAAACATAAACTAAATCAACTCAGACCCCAAAGGAAACCGGAGATATACATGTCCATACATATATGACAACTATGCAGCGAAAACCATGATTTATTCAACCTTATATACAATATCAGAGTTTTACTGTAACAAAAAATACACATATACATCCAAAAAAAAAAGTCATAAATATCCTAGGGTCATACCCCAAAAATCCATTCTGATCTCAACCCAACTACTTACCCTTTAGCCAGGGTAGCACTAGCAGCCTCCTCTATCTCAGAGCTCGCTCCGCTCGCCTGTCAGGGTTTTCTGAAATGTTTGTATTTTTGGGGTGAGACACCTCTCAGTAAGGGAGATAAACTAATATTAGTGTGTGGCAACATAAGTATTATTATGTTATAAACATATACTGTTCGTGATAAATTGTATCCAATAGGTAAGGAAAATCTGTACATAGTTCAACTGTATTTGACAAGTCAGGTAAAACTATTCTATATAAATTTGAATAAATCGTAAAACGACATAACATATTGTATCATACTAAATTCTTGTATACATATAAATCATCTGTTATATTTGTATATTACTGAAATTATACCGTGGATGGATAACTATATATCATGAATTAACCCCGCATGATTCGGGTTGTGCGGCCCGTGGGCTGGACTTAACTTTGGTTGGCCTACCAGGCCAAGTCAAACATGACATAACTGCGCACGATTGCCCACCCAACCTGGTCCACCCATCTTACTCTCTGCAACACTTCTCGGGTCGGCACACAATGGGTATCCTACTGCGTGCCAACTAATCGGCCTTCGACCCAACACTTTTTGAATAGTGTGGTTGCACTGTCGGCTAACACCAACCTAGTCCATCCATTCTACTCTCCACAACACTTCTCAAGTCGGCACACAGGGGTTACACTATTTGATCTGGCTAGCTAGCTACGGTACCATGCTCTGAACAAACCTAGTCCATCAAGGATTCTGATATCATACAGTACATTTCATATAATATATAACATAAACATATCTCATCTCATATTTTTGCGTAAAATTTGTCATATCATAATTTCTAAATAAACTGTTATATATATATATATATATATATATATATATATATATATATATATAAATCTGTTCACTGCAGCTGGGCTGGCTAAATAATCACGATATCTGAGCCGACTGAATAATCACGACAACTAGGTCGACTGAATAATCATGGCATCTGCGCCGATTGAATAATCACGACATTTGGGCTGACTGAATAATCATAATATACTGAAAATATAATTTCTGTACTATTTATAGTTTTTTTCTAAAAACTGTTGTCAAATCATACTTGCACTGTGAATTCATAAAATATTTTAACATACCATTATTTACAGTAAAATTTATACTCATGTCACACACAAGTGAGTACTACTCTGTAATAAATTATCTGACCTGGTAAAACATATTTTGCTGACAAAATAATATTAAATATGTTTTCAAAGCCTCCTCATTTCAACATCAGTATTCCCAAAAACTATACTAAATTATAAATAAATTTCTGAATCAAATACTGTATATTCAATAATTAATTTTCTGAAAATACCTGACTTAATCTATCTCCTTATCTGTTTCCTGAGAAACCTGCTGAAAACCCTAAACCACGCCTGCGACGTTCAGAACTTCAAACCCTGAAATCACATTATCCCCAGTTCAATCAACTCAACCCCAGCATATTTATCATCTAACACATTTCTTGGGTCTACATACTCCAAATAATCATCTAACCCTAAAATAACTCACTTATCCTGATTTTGGGGTGGTGCCCAAGGATCCCAAATAAACAATCCTTTTCGATCAACTTGTAAAGAATTACCTCTAGATCATCATGGTGGTTCCTAATCATCAATTCGGGCTATAATAAAAATGAAATCGTAGAGAGAATGGAGAGGTGTTGTAGGGTTTAGAGAGAGAGAGAGACAGAGAGAAAGAGATTTTGTTTTTGTTTAATAAAAATGGCTCGCGGGTTCTTCTTTAATTTCAGCACTGCAGACAAAACCGTCGATGGTTTTGGTTTTTAACCCGCCCTTTTTACCACTTTACCTCTAACTGGCTCGCCCTAAATACAAAATCGTCGACGATTTTTCTAGTCACCTAATGATTTTTCTAGTCACCCACCAAACTGTCGACAATTTTTCTGGTCACGCACCAAACCGTTGATGGTTTGATCTACACCAAACCAAAAACCTTCTTTTCTTTTACTTTCTCATTAATTCAATTATTTTTCCTCGATCTCTACAGCATGAGGAGAGTCTATAGAATTTTCAATCATAATAAATATACATTAAGTTTCTATTTTGAACTCTTATTTGTTTACTTAAGTGATTGATGAACTCACTAGAAATATCCAGAATGAGATCTCATGGTGTATGTTTTTTGCAGATGATGTTGTTTTGATTGACGAAAGTAGGAGTTTCATATAATCTAAGTTAGAACTATGAAAACAACTTCAGGGTCTAGAGGTTTTAGTGTAACGCCCCAACCTGAGTCTGCCAGGGAGCACTGTGTCTCTCCTCTTCCACCAGAACCAGACAACAGGGGGGCGGGCCTTATCGGACTAATGACTGGCCCCACAAACCAACCCGTATCCTTTTCAGTGTGTTTTGAGAAAACTTCCCAGGTGGTTACCCATCCCAAGATTGCTCCAAGCCAAGCACGCTTAACTATGGAGTTCTTATGGGAAAGCTCCCGAAAAGAAAGGTGCACCTTGTTGATATGGGCAGTAACATCTAATCTTTTTAAATCTTTCATCAATGGGGAATCACATTCTCCCTCACTTATAGAACGCAACGTCCTCGTTGCGAACCCACATTTCCAAACCTAGGCGATGTGAATCTCATCACACTTCTGGCTGGATGTTGGCTCTGATACCATTTGTAACGCCCCAACCTGGGTCTGCCAAGGAGCACTGTGTCTCTCCTCCTCCACCTGGACCAGACAACAGGGGGGCGGGTCTTATCGGACTAATGACTGGTCCCACAAACCAACATGTGTCATTTTCAGTGTGTTTTGTCTTCACTCACACACTTCCTGAGAAAACTTCCCAGGTGATTACCCATCCCAAGATTACTCCAAACCAAGCACGCTTAACTATAGAGTTCTTATGGAAAAGCTCCCGAAAAGAAAGGTGCACCTTGTTGATATAGGTAATAACATCTAATCTTTTTAAGTCTTTCATCTATGGGGGATCACATTTAGGATAAGTAAAAATAAGATAGAATAGATGAAATATAATTTTAGCCATGTGAGGAGGAATATTAAAGATATGATTAAACTTGATAATCAATAAATCAACAAACATTAGTAGATTTCGATATCTTGAATCTATTATATAAGCGGAAGGAGAAATTAAAGATAATGTAATATATCAACCCAAAGCAAGTTGTGAAAATGGAGTAGTGCTTCAACTGTGTTGTAAGACCATAGAATACTATTAAAATTAAAACGAAAATTTTGTAAGACAAGTATAAAGCCAGTCATGCTATATGAATAAAAATGATAAACAACTAAGAAGCAACATATTTAAAAAGTAAAAGTTACTGAAATGCAAATGTAAGGTAGATAAGTGGTATAACATTAGAGCATAAATCAAGAAATGAATATGTTCGCAATAAATTAGGCATAACACTGATAGAAGATAAGATAAGAGAAGAGTGGCTTATATAGTTTGGGCATTTAAAACATAGGCCAATAGTGTAATAGTGAGGAGGAGCGAGCTACCTGTTGCTAATGGTATTAAAAGTAGGGGTCGAAATAAATTACTTAAAATAAGGTAGTTAGTAGCAATTTAACAACTCATAAATTAGTCAAAAATATATATTTTCAATCGTGTGAATTAACAACAAAACAACAACAAAACCAAGCCTTAGTCCCACTAAGTGGAGTCGGCTATATGAATCCTTTTCCGCCAATTTATGCGATCATGGACCATTTCTTTTGATAGATTCAAAGACATTAAATCCTTACTCACTATCTCCTCCCAAGTTATTTTAGGTCTACCCCTATCCCTTCTACTACCCCCTACAGTAACTAAGTCACTCTTCCTCAAAGGTGCACTATAAGGCCTACGTTGCAAGTGTCCATACCATCTGAGTCGTCCTTCCCTTATCTTATCTTCTATAGGAGCTATACCTAACTTACCACGAATATGTTTATTCCTTAATTTATCTTTTAATGTTATATCACACATCCATCTAAGCATCCTCATCTCGGCAACTTTTACTTTTTGGATATTATGTTTCTTCGTTGCCCAACATTCTGATCCATATAGCATAGCTAGTCTTATAGCTGTCCTATAAAACTTCCCTTTCAATTTTAAGGGTATTCTACGATCACATAGAACACTTGAAGAACTTCTCCATTTTACCCAACCTGCTTTAACTCTATGCATTACATCATCTTCAATTTCTCCTTCAGCTTGCATAATAGATCCAAGGTATCGAAATCTACAAGTGCTATTTATTTCTTCATCATCAAGTTTAACTTTGTCTCCAATATTCCTCCTATCATTACTAAAATTACATTTCATATATTTTGTTTTATTTCTACTTATCTTAAAGCCTCTAGATTCCAAAGCCTCTCTCCATAATTCTAACTCAGCCTCTACTCCATCCCTAGTTTCGTCAATTAATACAATATCATCTACAAACAACATACACCATGGAACCTCCTTTTGAATACTCTTAGTCAATTGGTCCATCACTAAAACAAAAAGATAAAGACTCAAAACAGATCCTTGATGTACACCTATGGTAATTGGAAATTCTCTAGTTTCTCCATCTATAGCCTTTACACTAGTCATTACTCCATCGTACATATCCTTAATGACATCGGTATACCTACAACATACACCCTTTTTTTCTAAAACCCACCATTGAACTTCCCTAGGTATCCTATCATATGCTTTCTCAAGGTCAATAAATATCATATGCAAGTTCCTCTTCTTTTCCCTAAACTTTTCCATTAATCTTCTTAAAAAATAAATAGCTTCTGTGGTAGATCTCCCAGGCATAAAACCAAATTGATTTTCTGAGATCTTCGTTTCTAACCTTAATCTTTGTTCAACTACTCTTTCCCATAGTTTCATCGTATGACTCATAAGTTTAATTCCACGATAGTTATTACAATTTTGAATATCTCCTTTATTTTTGTATATAGGTATTAAAGTGATTTTCCTCCATTCATCTGGCATTTTCTTAGTTTTTACAATTGTATTAGATAAATTAGTTAACCATATAATTCCGTTATCACCCAAGCATTTCCAAACTTCAATTGCGATGTTATCTGGTCCCATAACTTTCCCATTTTTCATCTTTTTTAGTGCAAACTTAACTTCGTTAACTCTAATTTTTTGAATAAATCTTATATTTTTAGTCTTTTCCTCATTTGACAATTCTAAATTTAAGCCTTCTATTTGGTTTTTGTTAAACAACTTACTAAAATAACTTCGCCATCTTTCTTTAATATCTTCGTCCTTAACCAGGACAATATCATCCTCACTTTTTATACATTTTACATTTCCTAAGTCCTTGTTCTTCCTTTCTTTAGCTTTAGCAAGTTTAAATATATCTCTTTCCCCTTCTTTTGTACCTAATCTATCATACAAACTATTAAATGATCTATATTTAGCTTTACTAATGGCCCTTTTTGCATTTTTTCTTGCCTCCTTATATTTTTCAAAGTTATCGCTGTTTCTACATTTTTGCCATGTTTTATACCAAATTCTTTTTGTCTTTATGATTTTTTGTACATCTTTATCCCACCATCAACTTTCTTTGCTATTTGAGAATCTTCCCCTTGATTCGCCTAAAATCTCTTTTGCTATCTTTTTAATAGAGCTAGCTAATCTATTCCAAAGAGTATTTGAATTTATCCCATCCTCTAAGGTCCAATCCCCATCTTTGATCATTTTATCTTTAAATTTTCTTATATTTTCTCCTTTTAGGTTTCACCATCTAGTTCTCCTACACTGGTTTATTTTTCTTCCATTTTTTAATGCATATATCTAACACTAAGACTCTATATTGTGTGGTTAGACTTTCACCTGGAATAACTTTACAATCCTTGCATGATACATGATCTACCCTCCTAGTTAAAAAAAAAATCTATTTGACTTCTATTTTGTCCACTTTTAAAAGTTATTAAGTGTTCTTCTCTCTTCTTAAAGTAAGTATTCATTATACTAAAATCATATGACATAGGAAAGTCTAAGATCATCTCCCCAGACTCATTTTTGTCTCCATATCCATATCCTCTATGTATCCTTTCATAATTTTTATTATCTCTTCCAACGTGTCCATTCAGATCTCCTCCTATAAATATTTTCTCAGTCCCTGGTATGCCTTGTATAATACTATCCATATCTTCCCAAAATTATCTCTTAAGATTTTCTACTAAGCCAACTTGAGGAGCATAAGCACTAATGATATTTATTATCTCTTGTCCTAATACCATTTTGATTTTTATAATTCTATCTCTTACTCTAATTACATCCACAACGCTATCTTTTAAGTTTTTGTCTATAATAATGCCTACTCCATTCTTATGTTTTTCTTTTCCAGTGTACCAAAGTTTAAAACCTGATTTATCGATTTCTCTAGTTTTCTCCCCCACCCACTTAATTTCTTGAAAGCAAATTATATTAATTCTTATTCTAATCATTGTATCCACAATTTCCATGTTTTTACCCGTAAGTGTCCCTATATTTCAAGTTGTTAATCTAATCCTAGTTTCCTAAACTAACGTCTTTACCTGCTCATGTCCAGAATGATGCAGGAACCCTCGCATATTGGACACCGTACTCAAGAGCCGACACGGCGCGTCGCTTCGGGGCGACGACCTAGCCCACTCTCGCCCACTTTTCGCTACACCCGGGTGGTTCAAGTGCAACACGTCGCTCATAGGGGACGCCCCAGCAAATATTCGGTAATGATTCATATCATAGTGATTTGACAAATTTTACGTTAGCTGTCAACTACCTAACGCAACCCTCCTCCTTAACCCGGGCTTGGGACCGGCTGTGTATGAAAAAATTAAGACATTTAAGTGCATCACAGGCGGAGTTAATCGTGTGAATTAACAATATATATAACTGATCCCAATAGGACTTAAAACTTTTTTGCTATTATTGTGCTGTAGTCTCATTCCATTTCCGTCTAGACTATAAATATGACTTGGGCTGCAAGCCTGCAAGCTTGTTGATGCTGAACACATCAGTTGATTTTTTTATTTTTTCTTTTTTTTGAAAAAATTGAGAAGAGTGAATTAGACAATCTCTCTATCTCCCTCTCTGGAACTGGGTTTTAAATCTGTGGTTTTTTCAAAAAAAAAAAAAAAACAACATAAAAAATTATATAAAATTTAATCTAGATCAATCAAATTTAAATTTGAACTTCAAATTTCATTCTCCCAAATATAGTGCTAACTTGACAAAGTTATATGCATAGAATTACGCCTTGCTTGACCTTCTAAGAAATCATGGGAGGAGAAGAGAAATAATAGCAGGAATTCCATTCCATTGCTAACAGATGTAATGATTTGTGGGTTGAGCTTCCATTTCTTATTTATGTTTTTGAGGCAACCAAACAACAAATCATTAAATAAAATGGGGTGTGAAGGTGAGAATGCCCAAAAGACTACAAGCCATTTTGGAATTTTGATAACAAACGTTTTGCCCCCTCTTTTATTCCTCACTTTCCAAATTTGCACCATGAACATCTAATCTGTACCTATACCCTAGAGCCTAGTGGTGTATCTCAACTGCAGCAGGTTGAGAACATGATCTCTCTTATTTTTCCTGTTGCAAAAGATCTGTAGAACAGAGATAATTAAAATGAGACAAATTGAACAGAACAATCCATTAGAATTACAATATGCAAACATAAAATGACCTCATTGCAATCAATTGTGAAGAGCTCGAAAGAAGTGACATTTTCCATGTCACCAACTTGATGATGTACCACGTAGATCAAAAAATCCAAATCAAGAAGACAAACCTCTTTCAAGAAAGCAACAAACAGACCATCCAAATCAAGGAGACAACCCTATTCAAGGAAGCAATCAACGGCAAGCAACCAACAGCCAGACACCAAGATTTGAGAGTCAACAAAGAAGCAGGTCGTCAACAATAATAATATCTAGTCAAATAGAAGGGGCTAAGGGAGGAAGAGATCAGTTGAGAAAAGACCAATGACCTTGAGCACGCCACATGAAAGATTAAAGATTTTCTAAATTCCAAACCAAACAAGTTAACCCAAAAATCATCCACAGAAAATCAATGAAGTTCAAAAAAGAATCTATGAATCAACTAGGACATTGATAGAGTGAGTGGGGAGAATTTTATGACACAATATAAGGATATAACAAAGGAAATATAAGGATATAACAAAGGAAATATAATGACCTCTGCATTACTGTTCAAAAATATGTGCTCCTATATTTCCCTCCAAAGAATGTAATGTTGTCTTGCTGATAAATGATATGGCCATACTCTTTCAAACATCAATACTTAATAGGATTTAGTACCTTTTTTAAAAAAAATACTTTTTTTTTATTAGTGGTCCTAGACAATCACACATCCCAGCTTGTACATTGTGCAGTGTAAACACAAATCCTTCCAAAAAATAATTATGCATTGGTGCCACACAAAACTAGAGTCCAAAATCATCATTCTCACTACGCAAAGAACTTTGCATTATTGTCACAGAAACTACACACTGAAAAGCATCAGAAGAAATAGCTACCATGCAGGAACATACAGTCTTCCTCTGCCAAACATCAGGAAATAGTGATTTTAAAAAAATAAAATGTCTCAATACATTAAAAGATATTTATCCTAGATCACAATAGGCTGTGCCATCACCAACATATTATAATGATGACTTCAGAGTTGCACCACGTTGAGCATGCTTCCTAAGCTGTTTTATCGTAACGTGCATTTCTTCTTGCACACTCCAAGATAGTTTTATCAGCAGTGATGAAGTATGCAGCAATAGATGCTGTGCAGCAGAAAACAAAGCATGTGTTAAACCTTTCATGCCAGGAATGAGCACTTAATATTTGAACACATGAAATTAGACAATTGTATTCCCTGTTTAAGCATTTATTATCTGCTTGTTTTTTTTTTCAAAGGTTCCATTTTTGTATTTTCACTTGGATCAATGGTAAGGTTGCTCCTTTGTGACTGGTTGGTCAAAGGTTCGAGTCCAAGGAAACAGCCTCTCTGCATAAAAGTAGGGATAAGACTGCGTACACTGTGATGACCCTCCCCTTACCCTTGCAAAGCAGGGATCCTTATGGCCCAGGGATACCCTTTTTTTTTTTTTTTTTTTTTTGTAGAATTACAAAGATCTTATCTGATAGTTATCCAGGTTGATAGGTCTCTTTCCAGGATACCAAAGGCTTGTTTCACTGTTTCTCTTTCCAATCCTGATACAAACTTTTTTGTTTTTTTATTTCTTTGCTGAGCTCAATCTTGATACAATTTAGAAGATAAAGTCTACATAAACCATGGAAATCAAATTGAAGGCATTCCATTGCAACATGAGCAAAATTCAAACTCATAAGTTTTTCATTGCAAACATCTCAAAATAGTATGAAAAGGGGTAAAAATATGGTATGGAAATAAACTAAAGGATAAGACAACCTGGGGATGGGTAAATTTAGACTACAATTAGGCCCCTCCTCTCAAAAGAAAGAAAATGTCAATGGGGTAGGCAACCTAAATAATCCAGCACTTCAAAGCAGAGCCAAAGTTGAGAGTATGAATTTCCCCCAACTCTTCAAAATATCAATATTTAAATATTTAAATGAAACAGTAAGACTAAAATTCCACGTTCCAAACATTGAATAATGAACTCAAAGATTACAACAACTTCAGCTTACAAAAATGTTACCTCCAGATATAATGAGTGCCTGAGCTGTATAATTAAGGTTTGCCTTTGCCCAAGGAACCACACGAACTGCAACCAACTGAACATATAAAGAGGGGGCGTTAAAAGATATCGTGATCTATCACTTTACACAAAAGAATTGGTGAGACTCAAGCCATTGATCTTGTTGCACTTTCCCCAAAAGTAGCAGCATCAAAGTAATTTATTATTGCCTATTTCCTCAAATCCCCAGTTGTGTGGACAATCATGTGTCCAAGCAGCGCATGTATATATATTCTATCACTCGCTAGTCGAGGCGTGTACAACCATGCAGCCAAGCAGGACATGGTTGTTGCAAACATTTCCACATAGCAGCAACCAATCCAGAAAATACTCACTAGCCTATCAGAGTTTAAGAGTTCTTATTGAACTATTGAAAACAGTAGGGAAGAAGTGTTGCAACTATTTAATTTCAGTTGATAAGTTCAGTAAGAATGACAATTTGTGACCATCAATCAACTTAGATAATGTTAATGCAGGGTTATCAATTTAACCACAATAAAGGTACAGCTTCATGGTACAGGTATTGCGAACTTGAGGATTGTGGTTGGTTGCATCTACAGACTTAAATTAAATTTTGAATTACAACCACCTTTTTTATAAGAGGACCAAGGACCCTGGGTTGAACTCGAGCAAGGAACTCCAAATTCCATGGATCAAGCGCATATGTGGAAGAATG